>NW_024580665.1:4451538-4539669 GCF_017639235.1 Corvus kubaryi
TTATTCTGACTTGGTGCCTCCCACTGGTTTGTTTTCAAACTAGCACAATATGTAACAGAGTATAATGAGCATTTATGAGAATAATTCACATGGATGGCCAATGGCCAAAGCTCTCACGCATTCCATTAAAAAATAACCAGGAAAACTAGAGAAGTGAATTTCCTGCATATCATGGCATGTTGCACAAAAGACATTGTATGCCAGACACATAGAAATGGAAAGCTGGCCTAAGATCTCCAAGAATGCTTGAGATCCTATTCAGATCGAGCATGAACATTTGCCACTGATGATAGAGCACCAAATATGATATACATAATCACTGCAGAAAGCAGAATGCAAATAACCCCTGAAATCACAAGAGGCTACGCATTCTCTTTTGCCTAATATTGTTACAGATTCAATTAGGGGAAAAACAGACCTTAGTGGGACTCTCATTTTTAATGAGATAGTGCACAGCTAGCAATGTAATGGCCTGTCATTTGTAGCAGATTGATTACAAATAGACTTTAGGAGCAGCTAAGAGAAGATAATATATCACAATTCAGGAAAGGCTCATTCTGATAATTTTCCATATTTATCAGTTTAAACACAGAGTACAAAATTCCAGCTGAAATCTATGAATAGGAAGAACTTAATTTGATAAGAAGGATTTGAGAGTTTACAGGGGGCCTTACTCTTCCTTACTAGACCACTGTAGAATGTTTTGAAATCTTCATAGATATCATGAAATTTGCAACTCATGAACAGAAAAAAGCCAAAACAGTTCTTTGCCAAGGAGCACTTGAAGCAAAACCAATCAATCTAGAAGCGTTTATGATTCTATAGTAGATACTGTACAGAGATACTAAAAAAAGAATAGAAAACATTCCTGACTGATGCCAATTATTGAGTAGGACTTCTGTGATTTAATTTAAACTGTCAAAAAGTAAGCATCCAGTGTAAGCTGTTTTCCTGTGCTCCCTCAATAATCAGTGGAGAGTGACAGGCATCTCCAAGGAAAAAGTCTTCTCATTCTGGGTAACAGGATGAATCACCCTCATGTTTCCAACAGCTGTAAAGGGCATCTGGATGATTGTCTTGCCAACTGAAGTTTAGATTAGCTGAAAAAACAGACCAGATTTTGGGCACACCAGTACACCAGTCCTTCTTTTGATCTGGAAACAAAAGAACCAGCACCTTACCATTTTACTAAGTTATAGTTGGCCAAAGAAAGCATTCTGCCTTACAAATTTTCTTTCCTAAGTATTAGACCATCATAGATAAAACTCCAGTCATCAGCTGGATGCCAAAGAGTTGGATTTAAAGTTGGATGGGCTCAATCTCATCCTAGGACACCAAAGCAGCATCACAGCATCAGATGAGTTATATGCTCGAAATGGTTCTTCCTTGTCACTGGTTAAAAAAGGCTTCTAGATACATAGATCAGATATTGATACTCAAATCTGATAGAGAGTGCATATAATTGTCGGGGAAGATGAATCCTACCCAAAATTGATGTGTGGATGCCATTTATTATCCAGTAAGTGCAGTAAACACATCCATCCCAGCTGAACAGCCACCTTTTGTGCACTCATGTTCCTCTGCCATTGTGCACTTACTGCCTCCTGCTCACAGGCTTTGGTCAGGGAACAGCTGTTTTCCTCAGACAATTAAACTCTCTGGAGAAAGTCAAATAAAACCCCTTTCTATGATGCTGCATGAATACTCTTTTATAAGTGGAAATGTGGGGTGCCACTAAGACAGACATTTAGGGAAAAGCTCCAGTCAAATCTACCAGCCATTAGGCCATGTCGGGAATGCTGGAACAGGCTCGTGAAAGATCCTGCTTAGTCTCTTTCATACAGTGGCTCTTAATAATGAGCATATAATAAATGTACAGTCTGGAGAATTTACTATACAGTATCCAATTGGATTTATATAGTCATAAACTTCTACAGCACTGCTTCTATGATTTACAACACTCTCTACTAATTATGAAGCCATGCCTGGACCTGAGATGTAAAGGGCAAATGTTACCAGACTGGTTGTACAGTGACACTATACAAATTCATGCTTGCCACAGCAATTTTGAATTGCTTGTTAACAGAGAGCCATTGCAAATAACCATATATTTTGGTCTGCTCTTATGAAAAGCACCAAAACCAGAAACCTAGGAAATTTGTGGGATGGTGTTTTATTGTGATAGAATGTAGAGACAAGGAGTCAGGAATGGACAGTCGATGAAACTTCTGCTACTTTCTGCCTGGATTGTAGGGGATTGGACTTGGCAGCTCACCTGATCCCTTCACAAATCTATATTTCTGATTTCCTAAACAGAAAACACCATGAGAAATACTGTAACTTACTGTAGGACAAGCCTCTCATGACCTAAAGGGATACAGGAGGATGTTTACTTCACAGAAGTTTTCCAGCACAGATATTTAATTTTGTTGTTACTCAGCATATTAAATAACTATTTCAGAAAGGACTACTTGTCACTAATAGGAATTACCTGGGCATCGTGGGCAGCACAGCTGTGGTACATGCACAGGGGAAGCACAGTGTAGACTTGGGCATCTTATTCTGCTGCACAAAACATTTCCATTCTGCAGGTGGAACATAGTACATAGTATTTTAATGAAATGGGCTGTCTTACAAATCTCTGTGTTCTTTATTCTACATCCAAATATTTTTTTAAAAATGCCTTTTTACAACATTCTGGTTTCACTCATACCAAGGTAAGCCCAGATACTTCTATTGCCTTTGAATTTATGCTGGAGGTCAGAAATTCTTACAAACCTTAAAATCAGAGGAAGTGCCTAAAAATGGATGGCAACAATCTCCATTTCTCTTTTAATTTCCATTTGTCTTTTTCTTTTGAGCAGATTATGCTTAGGAATTGCATTTCCAAAACTAAGGCATGGATAAATGGTAGGTCTCTGAGATATCCCCTACTGAGGGTTAGTTCAAGACCGCAAGAGACAATAGCGTCTGTAATTGCTCCTGAAAACGATGGAGAGTCTTTTGTTTTCATTTTATTGCTTTCCCAGTAGACAAAAAACACCAGTTGGTAAGTAGCCATTTTTCTAAGAAATATGAGTTAAGTCTTGGGAATAAGGTTCATTATTCATGTCATTAACATAATATTCTATTTGACCACATCTAAGTTTGATTTATAATTAAAACACAGGGAATTTTCATTATCCAGTGTCTGTAACCAGAAAAGACCATCAATTTCAAATTCCCATTTCCCATCTATAATTCATCCTCTTAATTTACCTCTGAGTTGCTCATGTTTATAGCAAGAAAGATCTTTCAGCATGAACACTGACATTAAGTTATGACTGTAGTTTTAGGTCGTGTCAGGACTAAACCCACTTTATTTTCATATGCCTTCTGGAGCACTGAAATGTTTTCAGTGGATGTGCAGACTTCCATAGACAGCAGATATATAGGCCTTTCTAGTCATCTCTTTCAAAATAATTCATTGACAAGTATCTGCAGACCACAGGCTGGAATCCTACTATTAGATCATTGCTAGCCACAAACTACAGTTGTGCATCTGCTTTGGAAAGAGACACTAAAAATGACATCACCATCTGTTTCCAATGAGAACTGAAATGAAATATACTGATTTTGTAGAAGAGGAGCAAATTTTAGACTGCAGAAGCTTCACAGAATAGGGACTATCCCTGGTCTGCACAGCTCCTTGCCCAGCAGACATGGGAGCCTGTGGAACACTGCTGTAGAAGAAAGGCTGGCACTGCCTGCTGACCTGGCTCCATGTTGCTGACTTGTCCAGTTCCATGACCTCACTCTTTTTCAGTTTAAGTCCTGCGGAATCTCCTGAGGGGAATGTTTACTTTCTGTACATGGTCAGCTGTGATAAAATTCTGCAGGCCAACTTTTCTGCTCTGTGCTGCTGGCCAGACTCCACTGTCTGCAGCAGGACAGAACTATTTTAACTGATCTTGTGCTTAGTGAGACTGATCTTATGCCTATATTCACAGTGATATTTGGGAGAGCAACCCTACTGACCAGAGCGGGACTCAAGCACTGGTCAGTCTCTCTGACCCAGGGCCAAAGTCACATTTTTGCATCAGGTACCAAAGAGTGTTGATGCATCTCTCTCCCCAAGCTGGGCTATCAGTGCTGAGTGTGGAGAGCAGTCATTTAACCCTGCAGATATGACTATGAACACAAGCAAAAGCAAAAAGCTGCTGTATTTTAGGAGTAAAATAATGATCTAACAAATTGTGAGTGCTCAAATTTACTTGACAGTAACAGTCAACAGGCTCTACTGTGAACTGGGGGGGAGGAAGGGTTGTAAAACGAAGGGGGAACAGGGCGAGAACACTGAATTATGTTTAGTTTTATTCTGGTTTAAGTATGTAAGTTATAACTTGTAAAAATACAATACTATATACACACAAAAACAAAAAAGCTTTTTTAATGCCAGGCTGAATAATTTGGCCTCTGTTTAGTTAATTTGTCTCACCTTTTTCTTAAATATCTGAAGAGTGTGTGCTGGGGGGATGGACAGACAGACTGTTTAGAGACAGAGCAGAGATCTCTGTCTGCTGCCTGGCTGATGTGACTTGTTTTGTGCAGACATCATGCAGATCACAATGTTTGTGGCGAGCAAAGACATTTTGATCACACTGGCCATGAAGACCTCTAGGGATTTTTTTGCTTTTCTCTGCAGTGTGAGGGAATCAGTCGCTGCATCAGACTCTACATAGATCCCTCGCCTACCTGACAGGGAATCATACATGGTTTACACTTAGGTCTCTCTTACTTGCTATCTGTGGCACACTTTACTTTTCTCTTTTATGCTGTCATATTTGGTTTATGGTCTGTGCTTGTGCTATGTCATGACATGTCTAATGCCTTTATTTTGTTAAAATTTTAAATCATTGAGGGATTCCTGAAGGAAACCTCATGAAACTAATGAAGCTTCAGGAGCTTTTATTGTAGGTCAGTGCTCTGAGGACATGACTGTGGCCAGGACAAAGCTCAAGTGAGTGG
This sequence comes from Corvus kubaryi, assembly GCF_017639235.1. NCBI lineage: Eukaryota > Metazoa > Chordata > Aves > Passeriformes > Corvidae > Corvus > Corvus kubaryi. The sequence continues at coordinate 4,456,546 of NW_024580665.1, forward strand.
TTGGATGCTGCAGTTGTTATTTGGAATCTTCCTTCCAGACAACAAGAGTCACATCCAAGAGATCCCTCAGCATCCTCACTGCTGAAATAATCCCAGGTTACACTTTGCACCCTCATGGTACACCAAAGGTAAAATATAGCAGACAAGGGAGTAGAGTCCAGTCCACTTCTGAGCTGCATGTACTGGGAACTACCATAAGCGGTTTCATTCTTTACTAAACCTGCTGCCCTGAACTGTCACTTTGTCTTCCGTGCCCAAGTTAAAAAATAAAACAGACTTTTTTTGGAGGCTCATAATGTGTGGGTGTGTGTGGGTGTGCCTGGGTCCCAGCAGTGCTGTTCTCTAGAGGAGCTGACCATGCACTTTCCCATCCCTCCAGGCTGTCTAACAGCTCCCTAAAAATCATCAAGCAATTATTTGTATCCAGATCTCTAGGGCTTCCAGTTAATTTTTTCCCACCCAAGACACATCCTTCCAGTGATTTAATGAGTGTTTTAATCCACACAGACTCTGAGGGAGTTTTCAACTTTGCATATACGTCAACAAAAGTTGACTGGATACTCCTTTTTGCTCTAAACAAAGATTTTCCTTTCTTCCTACTACATTGGTTTTTCTCGCACAGCTGCATTCTGCAGCCAAACTTGTGGGACTACTGTTAGTGCATCTCTGCACTGAGTTGTAGTAGCAGATTCCCTCAGAGCAAATGCTGCACAGGGGCCCAATATTTTACACTTGCAGGGAGGGAAAATAGCCAGGAATACTTTATTCTGCATTAAATACAGCAGACAGAACTCAGCATCTGGAGTGTCTCATGTGTTAGTGATTAAGATCGCTTATTGTTTATTTTAAAGTACTCTAAGGGACATAAACTGCCCTCATTTTTGTGCCTCCCCCCAGCCATATATGACATACTATGGGGATCTCTGACTGCTGTGTTTTTGCATCAGCCATCAACTGATGGGAGCCCTTTCATGTTTTATCCAATTCTCTCTGCTCCCCATAACCTTTTCTCATGTTTCATCATCTCATTCTTCTTTGACTGACTTTTACTAACAGCTACATCCAAGCCTGTTCCTTCAGCACTTTAGGGCAGCAGATGCTTTGACTGGAAGATGTTGGCACTGTACACAGATCAAAGTACCAAATTCAGGTTCAGCATAATTGTCCATATTGGTGGAACTGCAAGGATTATACTTAGGTAATAGGGCCTGATCTGTGAAGATGTAATGCCCAGCATCCACAAAGCTTCTGGCTAGTTAAGGAGCTGTTTTGTCTATGCTATGTGAGTATTATTTGCCAGTATTGGCCTTCTCTGTTAGTATTTTCCCTTCACTAGGATCACCTGCCTTGATTTCCTGCAGCATGACCAGGACCCATGAGTGAAACAGGTTTGGGCTTTGTCAAATTGTAGCTACAACGGAAAGGATTATAGTCAGTGAAGCAAGTAGAAGTTGTAGGATAATAACTCAGCAGTCCTACCTCTGAGCAAAGACAATTAACGCAGTAAACAAGGCCATAGGGTTCTAGATAAGGATGCCATCTTTCTCCTACACGGTACTTCTTATCTTGGAACACACAGTATGTATCTGAATCTGTAAAACAATAAAGAATTGAAAGAGCTATGAATGAAAATTTCCATTCCATGCTTACAAAGTGTATTTAGGTGTGCAGAGTTTTCTGTAAACTAGTTTTTCTTTTCCTGGAGAATCACACAACAGAAACACCCTTAATTTCACATGCTGTTTTTTCTAACCTCCCAAATCAAAAAAAATGACATGGCCTCCCATTTTTCCAAAATTGCAGCTCCTGAAATGATGATAAAATGGCTTTCATACAGGTGACTTTATCCTTTCACCTGTTTAGGTAAGAAAATTAAAGTGCCCGATCACTCAGGCAGGCTTATAGGAAACAAAACCTTTTCATTGCAAAACCAAAGCAATTGGTCCAACTGAGGAAAATCCCAGGTTGTACTGCAGAGAGATGCTGAAATAATTGATGCATCAGCTTTCAAAATATTTTAAGATCTTTTTGTTGACTAAGCACTTTTGATCTTGCAGTTGCAGATTTGCAGAAATCCACATACCTGTCAGACGTTGTTGTCCTGTCTCTCCCTGTCACACTGAAACCTTCAATCTCTACAATAAAAGGGTGTTTCTCATGTGATTCTGTGTGGGAATTCCTTTCTGTTATCTTAATGATATCCAAATTCAGTTTCATCCATTACCCTCAGTATAGAAGATGCTTCAGGATATCTTAACAAAATACTCATCTTCCATGTGATAATCCAAGCCAGGGACATTCTTCACATTTACTGGGCTAGAAGAAGCTATCAAGAGCTAGGGACTGTTAGTAGAAACTGTGATCTGCTTTCCCTTCACACAGAAGCATGACAAATGAAACACATGATACGAAAAAGCAGACAACTGGAGTCTGGTAATTTCTCACACTGTTCTTTCTTTGAACAAGGTTCCTTCACACTCACTTCCCTGTGGGTGAGATCAGTGGGGCAGAGGGCCTTTCTGGAACTCACTCTTTTTTTTTTTTCTCCATCTAATTCCTTGGAAGCAGAAGCTGCTGAGACTGAGGCTAAAAATTTCAATGACTTCTCAAGGGCAAGCAATGTCTTTTGTAAGAAGGAGGCCAAAACCCAGCCTGTGCAGGTAGGGAGAGCATTCCAGAGATCTAGTAACAAGGCTGAAGCAGTCAATAACTCCTTGACTTACTTGGGTAGCTATTCCTCCATGCCATGATTTCTGAAATGTGTTAACATCTCCCACGGATGACAGGCTTTGCAGAAACGCTCCCTTTATTTTGTTTGTATTCTTTTCAATTCTTCTCATCAAGTTTTTGACAGTGCTTAGACTCTTAATTTTCTCAAGGGATGTACCTAATCCAGTTCATATGAGGTTGTTTTTACAACACAAGAGAACAGTCTTGGACGAGCTTTACACTAGCTGAAAACTTCAGCACAATAGTCTTACACATGGGACAGATTCCAGATAATCTGTCAGATGTTTACAGAGGTTACTAAATGGAATCAAGCACACTCTTGACTCAGGATATTTGAAATAAAACAGATTCTCCAACTGATGTGTTATGTCCTTTACGATGCACTATAACCTGTACAGCTTTAGGAAAATGTACCCCAAATGTGGGTGTGACCTGATTCCACTAAACACAGGATTAGAAGGAGGAAGAATGTTAGAAGGTTTAGGACATTCTTTCCTGAACCACATCTGAAAATAGAAGGAAAATGTCTAATTTAGGTGAATGTGACAGCTTTGTTTGAAGTCTACTTACGTTTTATTTGTTCTAGTTTACCTCCATCTATGAAAAGGAGGCAGAGCACACCAAAAAAGATAAAATTAAAATCCTCCAATATCCACTTTCTTTTCATCTTTATCGTCAAAAGGAAAAGAAAGAGCCTCCAAGTAGAGAATGTTGAGCTGTTGGGAAAAAAATATTAAATTAATTAAAGTAAAATCTTGTAAGATACTTAATGATTTCATCCAACACACAGAAATCCTAAACTGCCAGGACAAAAAAAATACGTCTGTATCATGCATCTACCTTTTGTGGAAACAGCTTTGCCTTCAGATCATTTAATTTCTTGAAAAGGAGACACATTCCTATTCATGAAAGCTGAAAACTGGATATTCCTTCTAAAAATGTCCTTATTTTATTTCCAAGCAATCTGGCAAGTAAGCAATCTAAATTCTTAAAAGTTCTCTTTCCCAAGAAACTAGTTTGAGAGATGTTCTTGTAGAGCATCACTTTCGGATGTATCTTTGGTGTCATTTTTAACGTTTGCTTCATCCTAAAGTTAACCTTGGGTGTCCCTGGAGTACTGGCCCTGCACTGTGGAAATCCTGGGGGAGCCAGTGGCCCTGCTGCAGCCAGTGGGAGTTTTCCTCACCACATCTAATAGGCTCCCACCACTATTCAGCTCGCCCCTTCGCCCCTCTCCCAACCACTATTGTTCTGGGACTGTGTATAATTAATTTTTCTAGAGTTAACCCTTCTGCTGCCTTGATAGCTGAGAGCAGAATGGGGGAATGACTTGTCATCTTCATTCCTGTAGATCTTTAATGTCAAAATCTTGCATGTGGGGCAAAGCTTAATGTATTCTTCTCTGTGTGGTGCAGAACTGGTATCATCCTTGCTGCCTGTGCCATTCTATTTATCTTTTTCTGGTTTTTAACAAGTGAATTATTTTAGGAAAATAATTAACTAATTAACTAAAGTAGATTTTTTTTTAATAAACCCAACTTAAGATTCTACTATTTTTATGTGTCAATGTTTATGAGCATTCATTACAAAAGTGTTATCTTCCCAGAGTGTACTTGTCCATAACTTACAATGTTGGAAAGATTTGGGTGTTATTTTAAAAGCCTTGATATGGATTTGCTATTGGTTTTACAGAAGTTTAAAAAACACAAAAAGAGTGACTATTGGAAAAATGAACAGTCTGTTTTGTAAACTAATTTGGCCTCTTCAGATCTCATGTAAATAACAGAACTGTACATAAATACGTTCAAACTCTCACATAATCAAGGCAAAAAGAATAATTTATATATGTATATTGAAAATTAAGTGGTGGGTAACTCAAAGAAATGAAACAGTAAGTTAAGAAGCCCTTAAAATGAAATCTTCCTATTAAGACTGGTGAGACCTAGGATACTGTAACAAAGAGTGTGTGATCTGATTTTATCAGCGGCTTCATTGCCTTTACTGTTCAAGAATTCTCTGTATTCCCAAACCGCAACCACAAAGGACATCTTCCTTAACTAATCAAACCTGTGCCACTACTCTGTACTCAGTAAGCTCATTCAAAACAATGCAAGTTGCCTCTGAAAATGTCTTAAACAAAGCATTCTTTAAAGCACACTCCCTATTCAGTAACAAAACATAACTTTCCATTTATTTTGCAAGTTGAGGATAATATTTCAATTTCAGAAGAAGAGTTTAAGTAATTTTTTCCTTTCAGCATATTCAAATCACATAGGACATTTTTGAAGCCAAACATCCTTTTAAAAACCTGTTTAACATGAAAACTTTATAATTTAGTCCCAGGACATCATGCATGCACTGAGAACAACAGTAGCACATCGCTGGGGATAGCAGAAATGTGAATGTTTAAGTATTTCAGCCTTCTTAGAGATTGCTTAAGCAAACAATAATTATAAATGGTGCATGATTATCCTTTGTGCAGCACTTTATCTGTTAGCTACGTTGGTTAGTTGGAACAGAAAGGCTCAGAAATCCACCCATTTTAAATGTCAGGTCTTCAAAAGGAAGAACATTATAAAACTTGGACTGCTTGTGCTCAGAAATGCTGCACAGTAACATGAGATGGTGGAGTTAATAACAGAAATGGGATGGAGACTTTTGATGTCTTTCTTAATTCTCTTTAATTTCTGTATTGTTGTTACTCCAAATATAAACACATACTTTTCACTGTTAGCACACTCCCTTTATTTCCCCAAAGGGCAATGTCCTAAAAATATTCCTGGATTTAAATAATCTCAGTTAGGATTAACCTGTTAATTATTGGTGTGTTTTCTGCGTTGTAGAAACAATGGAGGTGATCCACATCTTACATGAATTACTTAGTGAAATAAGGCAGATGGGGCTCTGTTTAACGCCTCGCCCTCCAAAGAGCCCGGTTTGGTAACTACAAGAGGCAATGTCCGGCCTCGCCACGTTTTACTATTAGTGAAAAAAAAACCGCAAAAAGCAAAAATGGCAGTGCCGAGGGCAGCTGGCAGAGGCTGCGAGGCGCGGGGCTGCGGCGATGCAGCGGCGGGGACAGCTCAGCCCCGACGGCCGCGCTCCCCCTCCATCACCCGCAGCGCGAACCCTCTCCCTCCGCTCTTCCCGAGGCTTTATCCCTGCGGCGCGTGCCCCCGCTGCCGTCGCGGGGTGCCTGTATGCGGACGGGTCTCCCGCTGAGCCGCGGTCGGAGGCTCCCGGCTCTCGCAGCTCTGACAGAACAGCCGCCCCTTGGGCGCCGGCCCGGGGAGCGCCCGCCGCCCCGCCCGGGGCCGGGACGGGAGCTCGGCTCGGGGCTGCCCTCCTGCCCGGGGCCGGGCGAGGTGCCGGCGCTGTCCCCGAGGGCGGCGGGACATCGGCCGGCGAAACGGGACAGACGGAAAGCCCGGGACGCGATGGGCTGTCTGTGCCGCGGCCTCGGGCGCAGCTCCGGCAGCGGGAGCGCGCCTTCCCCGGGGCCTCCCCTCGGACAGCAAAGCTCACAAACCTGGGCCAGGGCTGGAGGCCGCTCCGCTCGGAGACCGCCGCGAACAGCGCTCGGGCTGGGGCAGCCCCGCAGCTCCGCGCTCCGCTCCGCCGGGGTACAGGGGCGCTCCGGCCAGGCGGCTCCGCTGCTCACTCACATTGCCATAATCTTCTCCCGCGACTTTTAGGTGTCCCCTTCGGTTCGGTGGTGAGGGGGCAAGCAGGAGACCGACGGCGTCCTGCCGCCGCCGCCGCCAGCCCTCGACCCCCGACTGACGGACGGGAGCGGAGAGGGAGAGATCCGCTACGCCCGAGCTGCGGGGCCGCTGCCGGGCGGGCGCTCCGGAAGGTCCCGGGCTGGGGCACCTGTCACCGCCTCCTGCTCCGGCGGGGAGCGTAGCGAGGCCCCGCGGCCGGAGGATGCTCGGCGGCGGGTCCTGCCCCGCAGCCCTGCCGGCAGCGAGCGGCGGCGGGAGGCGGGGTGAGCAGGTCCGCCTCCGCCCCGGCCCCCTCCTCGCCCGCGGCCCGCGCCCGCCGCCCGGCACAGCGGCGTGACTGACACGGCCGGGGTGGAGCCGCTCCGCCATGGGGGGCCGCGGACAGGGGCGACACCGGACACGGGGCTCGGAGCCCGCCCGCCCTCCGGGCTGCCCTCCCGCCCGCGGAACCACCTGCGGGCCGCGGGACTCGCACCCGGGCGGCGGGGCCATGCTCCGGTGCCTTCAAACGAGCTGCGGGCTGGGTGACCGTGGCCACAGGTTCCTCTGCGGGAACAGAAAACCCCACGGGTGGCTTTCTTGGAGAGCGGACTCCACACCGAGACGGCTCTTTAATGGGCTTCTCCCAGGCGGGGTGCCCCCCGGAGCAGACCCGACAGAGTTAGCATCCACTGGGATCTGCCAGACACCTTCTGCTGATACCCTCCGGTCTGATTTATTGTGTTAGAAGGTTTCAAGGTCACATTGAGATTCTGGTGGAACTAAATTAAACCCATGATTCATTATATGCTTGGTCAAACATTCTTTTTCTGTCTTCTTGTAGCCCCTGTAACTAACAAGAAGAGATCAGTGAACTCTTGACAAATGATCTGAGAAAAAGGGTGAGGTATGAAAAGACATCATGTGGAGAAACAAATTACAACCTATTTCCCCTAGTTTGGGACCAGGGTGTTTGGGGAGCACTGCTGGGAGGTCATACACCTCTCAGACTTAGCAGATATTTTCAGAAGGCTGAAAATGGAGCAGAACTTTTGTTTCTTCCATTGTACCTTAGCTGTACAGAATACTGAAGGTACAGTGCATGGTGAAACCTTATACTAGCATGAGGAAAGCATGGATGACTTACTAAGGCTTTTGTAGTGTGACTTCATGAGTAACCAAGGCTGTATGTCAGTCAAATGCAACTTTATAACTCTAAATATTAAATAACGAAAAGAGAAAGTTCTGGAGCTAAGCGTTTTGAAAACACTGCTCCATGCCTACTTCTGTGTCACTCTGCCACTCTGTCTTGCTGTGCACAAGCAGTAATCCATGTTCCTAAGGAAAAATCATTGCTCAAAGCTCTTAGTCCCCAATGTGAGGCCTCCTGCTGCAGGCTGATAGTTTTGGAAGAGACACTGTATGAAACAGGGATGGGCAAACAGAGAAAGAAATGGTAACTCTGAATCAGAAGTATGATTTTAATTTGCACATGAAAGCAGAGAACCTGCGCTGTGCAAGCTTCAGTCCCGCAGAGGGATATCCATGCTCATGGAGCAAAGAGTTAAGCACATGCATGTGCTTCTAAATTGTGGGGCTGTAGAAATGTTACTCCTTTAGGTGTTGTGCTGTGTTAGACCATGCAGGCTCAGCCTGAGAGACAAAATGCATAAGGATAACATAGACACTCAGATGTGTGACTGAACTGACCCTGTTGCAAATCTTTGTGAGTAGGAATCCACAGGTCTTTGTAGACAGGCTTAATAGTTTGGGTTCATAGCAGCTAAGTGACTTTAATAAATGCAGCTTTGGGCCTGGGCAGACCTCAGTTTTAGAGCAGAGACATCCTCCAGAATAATCCACCCAACACAGCTACCCACCTGTGTCAGTCTTCTCTAGACACCGCTTACCCCCTGTATTTTCTTCTCTGTGCTGATACAAAGTCCAGTGTGTGTAAAGACAACAGTAATTGTTGCAGTACTCTTTATGCCTAGTCAGTGTAGTAGTAATGAGAAGTGAAATATTTTCTATAGACTGTGTGACCTGAATTCTTTTGCAGAGGGATTCTTTGAAAATAAATTCCTTATTTGGCCTGAAGAGTGCTTTGGGAAAGTTGCTGGAGATGCCAGCACTTTCCACTGCATTCTGTAAGACTCTTTCAGAAGATGCTGCTGTCTGATGGTCTCTGGAGATACTAATTCAGGTGCAAGACCTTTGCTGAACATAGAGATTTATGAACTGGTGTTATTTTCCTGCTCTGGCAGATTTAGGTTGTAGAGAATTGGCTGAAAGAGCCTTTCTCTCAAGTGAGGGCTTGGCATTCACTGAATTGGCAACTTGGTGGAAACCCAGACTTCCAAAGGCAGGCTACTCTAGTCTGACTCCTAGTCCTGGTCCTGCTGCTCAAGCTGTTCATTATTTGCTGGGGTGTCCCTGAGGGCTGTGGATCTGGCATCTCTCTTGGTCACATACAACGGTGGCGTCTGTTTCTTGTCCTTCATCTTCCCATGGCATAGTGTTGCAGCAAGGCTTATGGTCGTTAGGCCAAAGGACATTGTGGCACATGCTGGACATTGTGCATGCATGGAATGTTCACAGGTGGCCTCTTGGTGAGCGACCCTTGCTGAGCTGGCAGGGTTTGTCAGTGGCCCTGGATCCTGGTAGTGCTGCACCTATGCCTGAGCTGTTCCTTTTCTCCCAGCTCTGGCCAAGTCTCACCAAGAGGAGCAAGGACAAGCCACTACCCTTTATGTGTCACCACAGCCCGTTAATGCTTTGCCTTGTCTCACAGCTAATACTGCCCCATGGTAGACATCTGTCTTACCCCCCTTAGACCACAGTACAGATGACTTAGCAAACCCCTTGCTCCGTGCTCTTGCTCAGCAGTGGGCTGTTACTGCAGCTTGTGAAGTTCAGGGCTGCTGCACACGTGTGGCACTGAGAGCTCTGGAGAAGCATCAGATCCACAGTTGTTACCCTTCTTGCTGCCAAGCAGAGCTCACTGCTTGAATATGCTCTGCATTCTGGTGTCCAGACAGGAAAGAATTGCTCCCAATAGAGAGCATTAAAGATTGAAGGATGCCCTAAGTTTTTAAAAGCAGAGATTTATCCATGCAATTCTCACTAAAGATAATGGAAATTAAGCAGATAATAATGTGACACTGACAGTAGAAGTCCATGTCCCTGTGCTGTGCCTCACAGTGACTGAGCAGCATGGAGGTATCCTGCTATTATTTCTCAGTTCTTGTGAGGGGAAAAAAAAACCAGGATAAAATATTCATGCCAATGCTAACGTGTTTACACACCATGTGGAGTTTTCTTAATTGGAACAGACATTGAGGTCTGAGAGATATTAGACACACAACACAACACAACACCCCTGTCTATTTTTTTTTCCTTCTCTTTATTAATGGTCAAATTTTCACTCTAAAAATGTATGAAAGGAAGTTCTTAGTGTAATGAATTCCTTTGGTTTTTGCATTCCTATAAATTCAGTGAAGCCCTTTGGAAAACGTATATTAAGATGCTAAAAATTATTCCCAGGATTTTACAAAAATCTCTAAATTACTTTTTGTGGTTTGGATCAGCACCCCCAGATATCATACTGGGAATACAATCTGGATGTTCCCCAAGCAGTCTCCACATATACTGTTCAGCAAAAAGGGCTTCAGATGTGCGTGATTTTGTGATTATGGCATAGGACGGTCATGAGCATTCTCCACCCTCCTATTCATTCTGTAGGACAGACTTCATCCACAGTGGGCTGTCAGTCCTGTAGCACTAGAAATTAATTTATTTATTTTCCAGTGAGACAGATGGATGTAGTGACCCTGAGATTCCAATTCAGTTTGCTAAACAACAACAGCATTACGTAAAATGTCAAATTGCAGCCCAGTTCCTCATTACCTTGTTGTGGATATATTCAGATGGGACTGAAGAGTAGCTGAAAATCTTTAATTATTCTGTCAAAAAATGAAAATAAAATATATGTCTTTAAATTTCACTTCCAAATATACAGGTGACAAGAGTTTCACAAGACCAGCAGCAGTGAAAATACAGGAGAAGGGAACCACACAATGTTCCATTCCATCCTAGAGTAAATGACACTCTGCTTGGTGGGATGTTGAGAATCCCAATGTGTAGGTGTAGATTAAATATATGCACTCAGAGGTAAGGGCCTCCTGATTTTCGCATGTGCTCATAGCTCATAATTTCCTCAAAGTGCTCATCTGCAGATGTTTCTAATCTAATCTAATCTAATCTAATCCATTACCACCACAGTGTGTGTACAGCTGTAATTATGATCCCATAATTCTCTTTCATATCTGTCATGTCAAAGACTTCAAGACAATTTGTAGGAATATAGATTTTTTTGGTGTATTCGTGGGCTGCATGAATAGCAAGTTCAAACCTTCAGTCCAAACTTTCATCTGTAATTCCTGTATGGGCAGTGTTTTGTGAGCAGGAAGCCCAATTAATGCTTCCAGCAAAGTGTAAATCCATATAACATGCAATAGCATCTCAGTGACTATTTTCAGCAATTGAAAAGCAGCATCAAATAATCTGTATAAGTGATTATTTCTTAGGTCTGGGATCCCTTCACCTTCATTGTTTTTTCACTAGCACATATTCTTGAAAACAGCAGAAGGTGGTATCATTCACATGAAAACAGCAAACGTTCGTTCTTGCTATTGCAATTGTTGACTAGAATCACACTTGGTAAATATTTTCAGGAGTTTAAAAGAATCCCAGTGATTTGCTCTTGCTCCTGTTATGCACGAGAAAAACAGGAACAAATCTTACAGATTGATCATACCATGATAAAGATCCACTTGCTGACGCATTTCTTTGCAGCTGGCATCCACCAGATAAACCCAGTCAATCCTGTCTCCCAAAGCATGACAGAAGGAGTCAAGGCAGGCTGAATGAGGCTCCAATTGCAACTCAAATATACTTCTATAAGCCATGATTAGTGCTGCTAATCTCGCCTTGGTAAGCCAAAGACAATAACAACGACATTACCGAACACCTCGGGTATTATGTAATTCTTTTGCTTAGAAACTTGCTGGTGTTAGAATGCTTTTGAAACCCATTAGTAAAACTGAACTTGCCAAATGAGCCTTCTCTAGGGAGAACAAAGTCAAATATGTGCCAGCATGGAGCCAGAGCCTGCCAGGGGCTGAGGACTTGCAAATCCCATTGCTACCAGTGAGAGCTGAGGACACAAAGTCCTCCGTGTAACTGAGCTCAGTTGTAAAATGAACTAATAGCTGTGGAGCTGTCTTTCCCACTGATAACAATATTATGTACTTATTCATAACAGACCCTAAAGCATTGACTTGCACTAAACTGTGATGCCAGCCTGCTGGATTCTGACTGCAGGCTTAGGAAAATCCAAGCTGGCCTCTGCCTCAGTGTCCAACTGACTGTGAGGGCACTCACCAGCACTGAGTTAGGCCAGAGGGGGACACCACTTCTTTCTCTTGTCTAGTTCATAAAGCCAGTCTTGAACTTTCCTTCACCAGAAGATGGTGATCCTTTCACATGAACAAAATTGTAGAGAGACAGAAAAAATAGCTGAGCTGTGTCAAAAAGTCACAATTAATTTTCAACAGAGGATGGGAACAGTGGAAATGTCCAAGACGATAATGGTGAAATTAGAAATGGCTCTTTGAGAATAACCAGCTACAGAAAAAAGTTTAAAGTGAGGAAAGGGGGCATTTCATTTCATCATTAAAAACATCAGTATAAAATACATGGAGAAAAACAAACAGTGAAGACACTGTTGCTAGTGGGCTGACTTTTAAAGTATTAATGGAACGTCACAGAACAAGAGTTTCTTTTATTCTTTTTTATCCCAGCTCCCTGCTTTCAAGGTTCTTGTGTGAACATGCAGCAGTTTGCAAGGCTGTGAAATTATCAGACCTGGACCACTGCCAGTACAAACCAGTTTATTGGAGTCCAGCAATTAACTAAAACCTAGAAAGCTTGATTAGTTGTGGCACTGCTCAGCAGGGAACATTGAGAAAAAAAATCAGACTTAACTCCATGCAGTGTCTCTGTTCCATATACCAATCTACACAATATGTAAAGAAAAGTTTCTTCTCTGTAAATATCCCTACTATATTCTTTTGCATCATGTAGAAAGAATAATTACAATGCCATGTGAGAAAATGCTTGCTGATGGCTCTCTGGATAATAATTTCATAATAGCTGTTATCCTGTTACTTTTTTTGTCATTGAATTAATATCTCATTGTAACCCCAACAGTAGGATATATTATTTTAAAACATTTTTTCATTAAGCTTCTCTCTGGAGGGACTTACTGAGAATCCAGAGCTGCTCTGTTTCCTTCTATTTCCTCAAACATTGATGTGTGCAAGAAAGATGGGGGTTTGATAGTTGTTCAGAATCATTTAGGATTAAAAAGCAGCAAACAAATAGTTGAGCTGAGAATCAATTTAGCAGGGCAGAGTATGTTGACTGAAACGAAATCCTGTAGTCTGAGGAGGCAGACATGATGAGAAGCAATTACGAAGTGTAATTTAGGTGTTAGCTGATTTTATTATGATAGTATTAACAAATAGTGTCCGCATTGTTTGTTTTATTGTAAGGCTTATCATAAAAGTCTATGCATAAGCCGGAATTAAAAAATCTCATTCCTGGATGCCTTAGTGTCACATGAATCACCTTTGGTATAGATTACTGAGCAGAAAATAAGTATTCCAGCTCAGTGTAATGTACTTCTGCAGCATATTGTAATCAGTAATACAAAACACTGGATGTGATTCATCTTAGTTCTTCTTACATCAAAATAATTCAATGGTTAGTACTGGGAAAAAAAGCTGTCTAAAGATAAAAAAAGCGCAGTAAAAGAATTGTCACCCCTGCCCAGTGACAAGGAAAAGAAAGATACAGAAAATATTTTTACCTTTTCAAAATCATTTTGTATCCTAATCTGCATCCAACCGCGACACTGTCACATTCTCAGATTTAAAGAGTGCAATCCACAGACAGGGCTAAATCACATTAGGCAGCAGTGATAATAGAGCCCGGGCATGCAGAACATCCAGGCAAGGCTCTAGCTGGAACTGTGGGGTGATTTGGGACATTCAATGAGGTAGGAAGGGCTGTCTCCTCCAATTTCACTGTATTTATTGGGGATTTAATGTATTTTTTTTAAGATATTTGCAGTGGAAATCAGTTTGTCGAAGGTCATCTAATTGAATCTACAGCCCTGGCAACCCTTCACAAAGGCTGCCAGGAATGACCGAGTTGCTAATGCTTAACTGTGAATACCCAGCAGGGGTCCTCCACAGGCCTGAATACAGTCAATTATGTTATTTTTCTAAATATTAGTGACTCAGCTGTCTCTGCTTGTGAAGAGTTGCCAGGGTCACAGATACAATCAGACAGATCCTCCCCCTCTTCACTTCTAAGAGATGGGGAGAATCTTTTAAATATTGCACAGAATAATCCTGAAGTGGAGAGAAGGGTTCTCACAGGCTCTGCTGTTTCTCCAGGGGGTTCACAGGGTCTCCCTGGTTTGAGGAGTGCCAGGGGCCAGGCAGGGCACTGAGTAAGTGTGGGGGGAGCACTGCTGTGTGTGAGCAGCCTCCCAGCTCTGTGACATAAATACAGATTTCACAGTTTAGCTCAACAGGCACTAGGACTTAGACATGACAAAAGACACAGGTGCCACCAGCTTGTTTCACTCCTTTAACACTTTTTTGTTCTTTCTGTCTTCTCCTCTCCCTCCCACCTCTCATCATGCTCCAAATATCTCTATGAAAGGAATGTTTCTGTGTACTGTAACAATTCAGTTTTCCGTTTTCCTCTGTAGACTTGGAGGACAAGTCTTGGAGACAAGGACTCTTGGAGACACAAGAGTGGTGGCTAAGGAGAGCATTCATGGTCCGGAGGGTTCTTCCTTGACACTTACAGATGCCTCAGCAGCTGCAATCCTTTGCCCTCTACACAGAGCTCTGCAAGTATTTTAGGTTTTTGGTTGTAACTTCCTTAGTTTTTGCCAAAAAGGCTCTTTTCCAAAGCCCAGCCTTCTCCAGAAACAGCATCCCTATCCCTGTGGTCCATAGCCCAGCTTTTCTTATCTGATCAACAGTTTTTGGCAGAAGGGAAAAATCCCTCTAGAGCATTTGGGTGCCTGTGCATTGTTTTGGCCCAAGTTTGAGGTAGTGCTTTGGAGTTGGCAAAGTTTCCTAATTTACTGCTGTTAAATTTTATCCAATTTTAGGAATATTATGCGGATGTGGCCAATTTCCAGCTATTCTGAATCCATTGCAAATACTTTTCCAGCATGTGTCCAAGTATAATCCAATTTTGATGTTTTTAATTTTCCTGTACAATTTTCCTGTAAGTACCTTCAGGCCTGGCATCTGAACTGCAGTGTGTAGGGGTTCAGCTGCTTGGAGCCCAAGTCCCAGGAGCTGAGACCTTTATTCCTTCTGGTCCCTGTCTGTCCTAGAGGTGGAAAGCCCAGACTGGGTCTCTAGTCACCACTGATGTTGCATCTCTGACTTGTTGAACATACATTATTTCATGTGAGAGTGAGGATCTAGGCATCTTCTTTCAATGAGCAGAGAGTCTGGAGTCATAAGGTGTCTTCTGCTACTTGACGTCAGTACACTTCAAATCGGGGTACTGGTGTTCCAGCTGTGTTAGAAATACAGTGGCTAGATAAAACTGCAGTGAAAGCAGAACTGAAATTTCAAATGTTTCAGTACTGCAGAGAGCTTGACTTTGAAGAGCTGGACATTATCGAAAGGGTGCCTTTGTAGCTTGTTCTTGCTATAAAAACAGGGAGGAAACCAAGCCACCTCTGTTATAGAGTTTCCCCTGGCTGGAGCTCCCCTAGGGAGAAAGAAAATAACCCAGCAAGGGAGAGGAGGCTCACTGTGTTTAGACAGCCTGCCCTGATCTGCATGTGCTTCTCAGGAGGAGGAGTGCCCTACGAAGGTTTTCATGTCCGGCTAATTACCAAGGCCACTGCCTCCCTCCTGTAGGAGGATATGGTTTGGGCAGCAGCTGTAGCACTCTAACTGAAGAAGAGATGGTTTCCTCAATGTTTTCATTTTTAATTCACTGCCTTCTCCCCAGGTCGTTGTCATGATGGGCGAATACATAGTGCTAAATGCTGTCCTCAGGCATTTATGAGGACTCCATTGTGGAAAACTGGAATCTGGATATTATTAATGTTGCAAAGTTATGTGTGACCTACTTCAGTCATAGAAATGATCAGCAGCATCCTGTCTTGTGCTCCAGCTCATCCAAGTATTCATCACTGATGTAAATTGTAATGTCCATTGTTACAAGCAGCTGACAAGCATACATCAAAAAGAGAACTGAAGACATTTCTAACTTCCTTTTCAGCAAATACACATTTACTTTTCTTCTATTGACACAGTCATCCATAATTGTTAACAAGACTTCCTGGTTTTCTGTTCAATAACATTCAATAACTTAAACGCTTGGCAGAATTATATCCATAACAAAAGTGATGTTATCAGTCAGTGTGCTCAGGCTTTGTGAGGGGGAAATTCCCTTCTGATTCTATCCTCAAAGAGTTCCACCCTATTCAGAGATACATTATACTACTGATTGGTCATGAGACATTTTGCAGGCCAAATTCATGGCTAAAGGAAGCAGGCAGGAAAGCACCAGTTCAATTTATTTGAACTCATTAACATCAGCAATTACTCACTTTTTGGTTCTTCTGTGCCACAGTTTTTGACTGCCTGACAGAACTGGTTTAAGGAATGTGTGACAGTATCTGATTTAAGTACAAGAAAATTAATAATAAAAGGGGAAATGTTTTTACACTGACACAGAACAGGTTTAGATTAGATCTTAGGAAGAAATTCTTCCCTGTAAGGGGGATGAGGTACTGGCGCATCTTGCCCAGAGCAGCTGTGGATGTCCCATCCCTGGAAGTGTGCAAGGCCAGGTTGGGTGAGGCTCTGAGCAATCTGGTTTATTAAAAGGTGTCCCTGCTCATGGCAGAGGGGTGGAACGACATGATCTTTAGACTCCTTTCCAACCCAAACCATTCTATGATTCTACAAAAATTACCCTCTGACAGTACAGGGATACAGTACAGAGCAGAATTGTTATTGTTGTAGCATCCTTAACAATCCTTACCCCTGAATCCAGAGGCATGAAGAGGGGGAAGGGAGCAGGACTTCCAGCAGCTCTTTGTTCTATATTGCTCTGCCCAAATGTAGGTGCTTCATCAGAGGCTCTGCTGACAAGAAGGGAACCAGACCTTAGCTCATCTAGTGATTTCATGGCTGGCACTGCTGTTACACTGCACTGTCTTATCTGAAGACACTTGAAAAGTTGTGGACTTTTCAGGTTGTCCTTTTTAGAAACAGAGAAACTGAGACACAGTGAGAGGAAATGCTTTGTGTGAAGGTACCCATCAGCTCAGAGCAGAATTACAACAGACCTTGTCTCAAGTTTCTGGTTTAGTGTGCTACCAACTGAGTGATATTGCTATTAAAAAACGTGCTCTTTCATGTATTTATGCATTTATTTGGGTATTTCAGATCTCAGGAGGACTCAAATCTCCCTCTTCCTCAGTTAAGAAATGGGAGAACCACATATGAGGTGACAATCTTACTTACTCTTCTACCATGACCATTTAAAAGAGAACGGAGAAGCAGCTGATACTGAAAAAAAGTAACACTCAAACAAAAGCCCCCGAGAGCTGGGTAAAAGTTTTTTTAAAACCAATCTTCTGCTTACTTTTATTTTAACAGGCCATCTTCCAAACTTACACAAGGCTAACTATATTACAAGGCATAGATTAACACAGAGAAGTTCTCTAAAGCAGACCTGTTGGAGTTGTCTTTAATATTAAAAGCAGAGTGTTTGTTTTCTTTAATATGGAGGGCAGCACCAATAAAAACACTAGGGAAAGGCCAGTATTACTAGATCACATGTCTGCTTTTATCTCACAGCAGAGTTATAGTAGAATGATTTTTGCTTGGAGACTTGAAAGCTGGACTGCATCCTTTCATGCTGAAATCATATCTCCTGCAAGGATTATTGGAGGATATAATGTTTCCTTCAGCTTCTTATTTTCTCCACTCCTGAACTTGGACTCCTGACCTCAACTTTTCTCTGGTTATGACCAAGCATTGGCCTTCAATTGAATAGCTGAGCTTTTTACAATCAGATCAGCTTTTGCTCTTGTAATTTCAGACTCATTTTGTGACATTGATATTGTAGATCTTAATTAAAAGCCAAACATTTTATATCTTGAGTAATGACCATACAGGAACTGCCAGGTTTTGCTCCCACGTGTGTAACCATCCAAAACATTCAATATGTGTGACTGGAGTCAGCAGAGTCGTGTACACTTTGCATGGGGGCCCCTGTTCCTCTTTGTGTCCCTTTTGCAGCACAGCTCTGCACCTGTGCTTTGCTCTGGGGGTCACAAAGACTCGTCCGTGAATGGCAGGTAATTCAGGGTTCATGGTAGCTGAGTCTGGACCCTCTCATTAGTTGAACAGCTAATCAGGCAGAAATCTGTGGGGCTCTGCAGTTAATTACAGGGCAGGGTTAGAGGGTGGGTGCTAAAAATACCTATTTCTTGGCTATGCCACTGTTGCTTGCTAGAACCAGTGGAGGCTAATTGCACTGGATTATCTGCACAGATAAGGTTAGACGTACTGTTCAGAAAAGTACAGAATCTGGGAAGCCTTCTGTTCATGGGACTTGTGATGGTTTTTTTAATTGTTCTTTATTAATTGGATGTGATGTGCCTTGTGCTTTCTCTCACTACAGATGAAATGAAGATCGGAGTTTGGTTGTACAGCTACACTGTCAGCTTGAGTGTACAGCTATTGATTGATCTTGTAGTCAATAAATTTGAATGTCTTCAATTGTTTGAGACACCAAAAAAACAGGTGTTGAAATATGGTCTTGAAATCATACTGCACTGGGCTTGGTACAGTCATTTGTTATCACTGTAACAACTACTTCATTGACATTTCTTATTTGTGTGAGTGTGAAAATAAGGATAACCAGGTACCTCTGCAATATCGTCCTGTAAAAACTTGGCTGCAGCCTTACTGTATTTAAATTACTTTCTGGTAAGAGTGGGACTCTCAGAGTATTTTAAAGGAAGATTGAGAGAAGGTTATTTAGCAGAGTCTTTCCAGCTGATGAAACTGTTTTCCAGAACACAAAATATGCCTGGACAAATGGGACTGCTAGTGAGTTTTGCCTCTGAATATAGTAGATATTATCTTCACTCTGAAGTTGGTGGCAGAAATATCTCTGGTATAAATGGAACAGGGAGCAGTACCTATCAAAGAGCATAATTTTGCAGATTTTCCAGTTATTTGCATTGCCAGATGAGGACAGTTTAGGAGATTTTCACAGACACAAATTCTATATTTGGAAAAAAATAATATGCAAAAAGGGAAGTGTTTTGCAAAGCTGTTTATGCCTTTTGATTGACACCTTACTGTAAACCATTTATTTTAGACTAGCCATCCTCTTAGGCTTAGGAGCTCATAGGAGGAATTACCTTTGGTAAATACATTTGTTTTATTTTTCAGTGTGTCAGTGGTAGTGAAAGTACATTAAGTGGGCCTTCACTGCATTGTGAAGAACTTATTAAACAAACCTAATAGAAAATGTAAAACACTTCAAGCACTAAAAGGAGGCATTAACCATTGCTAATTAAGATTGAACTTGCAGATATGGCATTCCTTTTAGTAGAAATGTAGGAAACACTGTCCCTTAGTGGTGGTGAGGAAGTATTGCTTAGGAAATAGCTGCACAACTCCTTGTTCATCTGACTATGTACATTGTGCTGAATGTCTGTTGCTGGCAATTAATAGCAGCACAGGGCACGCAAAAGCCTTGGGTTATGTCCTGACATTGTACAGTAACTAATGGAGTCTGGAAAAAGAAGGTCAGCACTACTCAGAGGTTGTTTATTTCCAGCACAGGCTGAAAAGTACAGAACTTGATCCCAACATAATTTGTACCCCTGTGAGTGCCTCACTTTTACACCAGTGGTGCTGAACTCACTGTGTGACACCCTTATGCTGTAAGAAAATAACACCTTCACTTCCTAGTGCAGCTGAGAAAAAGCTGGTGTGCATTTGGGCAGGTATGTCACAGGCAGACAAAACCATGTAATTTTTCTTCTTGGCACCCAGGCTTCCTCACTGCCTTTGGGAGAAGTCATTCCTGGGCTTCAGGCACTGCTCTGGAGAAACTTGCTCCTTTCTGTCTGTGCAGCCATGGTCTATGGATAGTCTGAGGATTCAGTCTCCAGAGCTGTGTAGTTTGCCTGCAAGAAACTCATTATCAGTTAAAAATGAGGATTTGTCATTTTCTGCATTTATCTGTTCAGCTTAACAGGTGTAATTGCCTTGTGAGGATAGTAAGACTATTTACAAATCTATTTGCATGGCTTCTTTTAGATCTTTTAAAAATCATTCTGTCAATACACTATTTTTGCCAGAAGTATATTTTTGTCTCAGCCCTGGTGCATAACTGATTGTCAACAATATAAACAAAAAGGCGTTTGGTGGGAGTGCTGCTAAAGTCTGGCAATGTAATGTGCCTTTTTTGTACCTGCTTCTGGAGAGTCCCAAGGCCTGACACCTCTCCATTACTCTGGCACAGCATGCAGACAGTGTAAACCAAGGACCTGGGAGGCTTGCTGACGATTGTCTGGGTTGTATCTGCTTAGACAGTGGGCTTTTGGGGGATTTGTCTCTTAAATCCTGGATATACAGGATTCCATCTGTTGGGATATACTTGGTGAAGCTGGACTGGCTCTTAAGAATTTTTCCGGTATAGAGATAGGTCAACATGTGAGCAGGAAGAGGCTCAGAATGTGTAACTGTAATAATCATGATTAATTTTCCTCTGCAGCTCTCTAAAGACAGAAGGGAACGAATCCTGTGAGCAGTGAACTATCTGCTACCTTGCCATTGCTTTTAGCCTCATTTCCTGCACTCCCAGCTTTCTTTAGTCGCAGTGGCATGTTCAGAGTGAAACACTGAGCTTTTGATTGCCTTCAGCTGAAAACTTGTCCGAAATCCTCCTCTGAGGCTTTTTAGGAGAAGAGCTCAACTTATCCAAACGATCACATGGATGCTTTGTCTGGACCTTTCTGTTTCTTCAGTCTTCTCCCCTCCTAAGTGCATCCTTACAAAGCTTTAGAGAAAGTTTTCCTCAGGTAGTATCTGTGGGGTTCTTTTCTGGAAACTCCTGAGTTACTAACCATTAACTTATTCTGGTAAATTAAAATGCAGATGTTTGGCTGCAGTACTGGCCAAAGTAAAAAAGTGGTAGTGAATAAAAGTACCATTTTTCAATAAGAATATCAGTAGAATAATGTAAAAATTGCCAAGTTTTGAGAAGAAACAGTCTTCATCATCTTTCTCTTGTAATTACTTGAAATGCAGTAGAATGAATTTTTATCTCAAATTCGTGGGTTTTAAGACCATTCATTTCCTTTGGGAATTCATCTGTGTTTTATTAACAGCATGTTGTTTTATCATATTGTAGCATTTATCAGTTGAAATACATACTTTTTATAGACACTGACAGTATTACTGATAATAACAGTGAGACATCAGTTACCAAGGTCTGGAAGAAAAACTCAAAGAAAACCAGGGACATAGAAGAGGATGTTACAGAGGTAACCCAGACATGATCTCAAGAAGTGACCAGCTATGGCCAGCTCTCTCTTTTGTTCTAACATTCATGATGCCATAGCCACAGGTAGCCTTGTGTTCCATATGTAAAGCTCTACACATACCCTCACACCAAGGCAGTTGCTGGGTTACGGGCTGTGGGACTGATTGTTGGGTAGTTTCACTTCTCTCCTTGGAAGAGCGTAACCGAACACAGTGAGTAGCACAGCTGGTGCCTTTTTAATGGACAGTGTTTTTGGACACGTGTGTTTTGGTGGCTTCTTGAGGTCTGTGGGTGTCTCTGTAATTTAACTGGGGACATTTTTCAGGGCTGAACTGTCAAATCTCCAGTGCTGCCTGTTCCTCAGACTCCTGCTCTCAGCTTGTACTCTGGGCACGGGAGTTTACCCAGAGAAAGATCACAGCAGGACTGTAGCATAAATCACAGATGGGGTGTGTGCATGTATTGAAGAGGAGAGGGATGAGATGAAGCTGAACCTGCCTGCACATTTAATGGAAAACACTTCCAAGGGTAGTTCAGTGGCCTACTACAGCTCTCTGGCCAATGCACATTTGTTTTCCCACTTCCCAGATAAGCCTGCTTTGCTGGGAGGTCTCGGAGCACACACAACATGCCTGTGAGATGGTGGGTGATACACTGGGTGCTTATGTTCTCTTCCTGTATGTTTTGTAGGATTCCCTGATGTATGAAAACCTCTGACTGTATCCCATATGTGTCACCTGGCTGTACAAAAGATGAGCATTTGAAACCAACAAAAGCTTATGTGAATTCACAGTATGTTGAGTGCTGCCCCATAGATGCTGTGTCGCTCTTCAGACACAGAACTGAACGGCATCATCCATTGGGATGTAGCAAAACACTGCTTCTGTGCCCTGATTTGCCTGTAAAGCTGTCAGTGGATGGCTCAGGGCAGTCTTTTAGGAAAGAACTTTTTCTAATTACCAGCAGATGTGCTGGAAGTGCTATCTAGTAGGAAGAGCAAGGCATATATGCAGATAGGACGCCTTCATCTTTCCAGTCATTTTCATACTTCCTGTTAGATGATCAGCACATCTCTGTGCTCACAGTGGAAAAAGAATAAAGGTGTTGTAAGCCTTCATTTAAGCACCATCTGTGAGGTGTTTTGAGATCCCTGGGATGGAAGAAGGATAGTGATGGATATGTGTGCTGACATATAGTGGAAATCAGCAATGTATTTTGGGGTGTGAGGAGCCATTTTTAATAGTCTGCGTTAGACTGTTAATGGAAATTTGCTTTAATTACACCATGGATTTGTTTGCATCAGCTTCACGCACAGCCTTGTTCCTTTTCATGCAGTTGAGGAATCTGACAGGAGATGGTTGATTTCCTACCTTCATACACTTTGGAGAAGAATTTTAAAAACTTGAAAATATCTATAGTGCTTTAGTGGTTTTATGAAACTGTTGATTTTTTAAAATTGGTTTTATTAAACCATTAGATTACAACAGATGGGTTAATTTATCTCACTATGTCTTTATATATATTTAGATGGTTCCCATCTCTGTAGGACTTGTGTCCTCCCAAGTATTTTAAAACAGAAAAAAAGCCTTTCTTTCTCCACCTTTCTATCTAGCCGCTAAGAGGAATAGCAAGCTATTAGTTCATAGGCTTGGATTTGTTGGGCTGGGTACTAGCGTTCTTTGCATGATTGTGTGTGAAGAAATGAAGCTCAGGGGGGAAGTTTTGCATTTGCTTCTGACTGCATTCAGATCTGGGTTATTTCTATCTCTGTGAGGCAAAGTAAGTTCCACAGTGCAGAAATACTGCCTGGGAAATATGAAACTCCCACAGTCTTTTCTCACCCCTTGGTCAATGGTGGCAGTGCTCCAGCAGGAGCTGGCTGTGGAAGATTATTAAGGGCTTTGAATATCAGAAAAGAAGACCAAAGTCTGCAGTTAGTAGGAATCTAGGGTGAGCAAAGCACACTGCTCTCCTTTGCTGTATTTTACACCTGCTGTGGTTTATTTCAAAGCACAGAGAATTTCAGTAATTAAGCTGCAAGACACAGTTTATGCACCAGTGTGTCCAGGCGTGCACTCCTTAGGATGAGGTGCAATCTTCTGGCCAGTCCCATCTGGAAGAAGGCATTTCTGCTGACATGGTTGTTCAGCCATCCAGTGGCAATGTGGAGGACACAGACACCCTAAGGCTGTGAGACAGATGCAGCAGCTGACTAAGCAACTCTGCTGCTGTTGGGATGTGAAGGAAATGTTTAACACAAAACTGAGAAGAGATGAGTCTGCACAGTCCAGAATGGCAGGTTCTAAACAAGACACCAGACCGAAGAGGTATCACCTTCATTGACCATTTCACTGTTCCCACAAGACAGAATTTTACAGAGTTTAAGTTCTACCATGATGTTGAGAGCAGTTGGCTTCTGGGGACAACAGAGATCTCAGTAAAGAGTGTCCCAGTCATTTCTTGAGAACATGTCCACCATCTGATGTGAGTTACTCCTGTAGTAGAGTTTAGAAGAGCCTTTTACAACCCATCTACCACCTGCATCCACATGCCACAGAACAATTATCAGGAGTTTCAGCTGCTGTGTGTTCAGGCCTGCCCAGGCTAGCCTTCATCTTTCTGGTCCAGGCAATCTGAGCTTCATAAGCGTGGTGGCATAGATCTAACCAAGCTTGCCAGGGGCTGTGGAGACATTTGTAGGTTGATGCCACCAAGTCCTCATTACTAGTAGCATCCTGTAAGCTGGAATCCAGTCAGCTCAGCTGTGCCTAAGTGCTGACTTCACCCTTTCCTCCTGTGTATGGGCAGGTTGTGGTGTTTTGGTCCATGAGTTCAGGTCTTTTTCACTGTCTTTTCTGCCACAGGCCACCAGAGCATCCCATTGTGCTGTGTGACAGGAAAGGTGGATAGCAGAGTTCTCTAGAGTAGCTAAGGCCTAGGGATGGACAGGGTTTCACCACCTCATCTCTGCTGTGCCTCTTGGTTAAGGGAGATGTTCTGCAAGTCTGATTCAGCATGACAGCACATGCTGAATTAAGAAATTAACATTTGCCTTAGTTAGATGGATGTTCATTTGGTGTCTCTCTGCTCCTCAGCCTAGGCAGGAAGCCAGCGGCACAGTTTAGCTCGTTGAGAGCCCTCGTTGCTCTCTGGCGTTCTGTGGAAGATGGGGCGCGTTTATAAGGCACAAATCCCCGCAGTGCCCGAGAGCAGCGCAGCTCTGCAGCGGCACTCGGCAGAAGGCTGGTTTAAAACCAAGCCACTGATGGTGATTGGGGTCCTTGCGGGAACCCCCGGCGCTGCTCCGGGCTGCGTGCGCGGCTGCTCCGGACGGAGCCCGCGGGCACGCGTAACCCCGCAAAGCTCCGGGGGCCTGGGTAAGCCCCAGGTTCAGCCGGCCACCGGCAGTAGTGTCCCCGCACCGCGGGATGTCACTACGGAGCCAGCGGACACGTGTATTTCGCTGCATTTTATAGCCTTTCCTCTAGTGCCATGACCGAGCGTCACTGAGGGCACCGCTGCCTTCAGCGGGCTCTGGGGCCGCCGAGCGCACCCCGGCGGGCACCGGGCAGCCCGCCCATCACTGGGGTGGAGAAAATTATTCGCCACTTTTTGCCTCTCAAGTAACCTCTGCCTCTCGGGGACGGCACCGCTTTCCCACCCCGCCCGGGGACCAAGGGACCGGGACGCCGCTGCCGCCCGGGGGCTGCGGGTAGCCGAGCCCCGGGAGCGGATCCCCGGCTGCGGGGCCGCCCGCATCCAGCCCCGGAGCATCGCGGAAGGAGGAGGGGGGCGAAAGCGGGTTCACTTCCGCCTGGCTGCAGGAACCACAAGCCCCCACAATATATTAGAATAATAATAATAGAAAGGTTCCCCCCCATCCCCGTTTTTGTCCCCCTGGAAGGAGGGGTGGAGAGCAGAGCAGCGAGGCTGCCGGAGGGCGGATCGATGTGGAGCCGGTGAGGCACCGCGGCCGGCCCCATCTCCCCGCCGGCACCGCGGCCGCGGCCGGCAGGACAAGCGCAGCCTCCCCGCGGAGAGGCCAGGGAGAAGGTCTGTGCTTTGCCTTTGTACCTAGCGTGCCCGGCACGGCTGTGCCCTGGGCGGAGGGGCTGGGCGGGCTCCTGGCAGCCCGCGGTCCCCTGCAGCCAGCCAGCCGGGCAACAAAGCCCAGCCGGGGTCCGTGCGAGGCTGCAGCTTGCGGGGGGCTGGGGAGAGCCGTGGCTCTTTGTCAGCACCCGGCTCTCTTCGGAAGTTCCCAAATCTGTGCCTTGTAACCGCCCCGAACCCTGTCCTCTGGCTGGGGGTCTGGTTAGTTTGAGGCTCCAGGGAAAACTGGCTCCATGGAAAAGGCTCTGGCATGTGCTCGGCGGTGCCGGTTGGGCCTGGATGCTGCGGGACCGGGATGCCGCGCTGCTGGCTGGCGCTGCAGGCAGGCACGGGGAGCCTGGCGAGGGGCGGGAAGGGGGGGAGGCCAAGGGCTCTGCAGGCTCCTCGTGTGAGCCACCGGCGAGCCAGGCTGCTTGTCCGCTGGGCCGAGTTGAGTGCCAGAGATCCACCTTCCCATGCCAGATGCACCTTCAGGGACTTGCCATTCAAATATCTTAAGATCAGTTGCTTTTCACATATTAAACATTTCCCAACTTTTGTCTTGTTATTTTTAATCTGGAGGCTCAGCGGGATGGTCTTGAGTGTCTTTACACGAGTCACTTCCAGACTCACAGGAGGACAGTGATTGGAACGGGCTGCCTTTGAAGCCAGTCACAGCCTAAAACTCCTAATCTTGCCAGTGCCATAATCCATCCGCCTGTCTAGCCATTCCCGGTTTGGATCTGATGCCCTAGTTTAAGGGATCACCATCAACTGGCTGAGCAGTTTAAGAGATTGATAATGGTAAATACAATATTAGAAGTGGAGATGAGCACTGTGGACTTCTACTGAAACAAGACCGAAGGTTAAATTAGCCATCCTCCCCTTGGGTCAGGTGCAGAGCTCCCCTCTGTCCTGTTACTGTAACTTCTGTGCAGCATTTTCTCGCTCCGCAGACTCTGGGTGTACTCTCCAACAGAGATAGTGAGCGCTGAGATCCTGGAGAAACTTTGTTGCAGCAAAGTCTCTAACGCTGACAGAAGTCCCATCAGGGATGACTTACTGGCTGCTGGAACACTCTTTCCATTCTTTTTAAAGAAGTAACTGCTCTAATTGCACCCCCACATGTTAACAGTTTTCTTCACAAAGGTGAAGCCTGTGGTCTGTATGTCTTCAAGTCATTCTCATTGGAGTGAGAATTCGCAGGATCATGCAAAGATTCAGGTTAGGATAAGTATATGTTAACTGAGAGATAAATGTGTTGACTGCTGTGCTCTCTGGTATACTTTTAAAAGGAAGAGAGGCTGATGAGCGGGATGGGCAAGGCTATTCCAATAGCTCTGATGTTGAAAGTAACTTCTTAACTAGGGATCATAAGTATGCTGATTCTGTTTGTATTTATCTTCATTCTTTTTAAATTTGTGTTTAATGTCTAAGAGAGCTGAACACCTTGAATTCCAGAGTGCTTTGATGCCTCAAACCTGTATACTGGTAGCTGAGCATTGTACTTTGGAAATCCTGCCAGTGGCCTCCACAATTTAATATTACTTTAATGTATAGCAGTGTATAAGGGAAGTGATTTGCTTAAGACTAGTGTAAGACTGGGGAAAAAACCCTGGCCTCTCATTGCCCTGTGCCTCTACTTCCCCTTCCAATTCCATTCTTCTTGCCCCTTTTTGTTCAGCCAGAAGTGTGACAGCTAGAGTTGTTTAGGAGCTACTTGCCCTCCTTTCTGAACCTTTTACAGGAACTACTGTCACAGGAGGGAAGAGGGAAGAGAAAGTGTGAGTGTTCAGTCTAGAGAGATATCCAGAAATGAAGGTATGGCACAGAAGGAATGAGAAGCAGTGAGCTAATGTGGTCTGAGAGCTGTTTCATGAAAAAAAACAAACTACTGGTCTATCTGTCATCTTGCTCATTTCCTTTCATGAAGACTGAAGGTGTGTTGAAAACAGTTTAAAGTTCATGTTCTGAAGCATGTGAATTAAGCTCCTAAATTATATGTGAGGAAGTGGAGTGACTTCTCAGTGGTCCTGCAGTCACAGCCTCACGTAGCATTCAGCTGGGGTGCAAGTGTCTCATGGTGTGGTTACTTGCAAAGAGTTTTAATAATGGGCTGAGGAACACAGTTTCTCTTTTGCTTGTGAATCTGCAGAGGAAGGGAAATAATTTTCTTTGATTCTGCTTCCCTTTGAATAATTTCTTCTGAGATCTCTTCTGCCTGTGAAGTGACTTGAATTTGTGGTGGGGACAGGATGTAACTCTGGTTTCTTGGTCAGCTGGAGAAGAAAGCCCTAACTGGTTAGGCAGTTATGTAGATCTGCTGCTGTAATACGGTTGACAGCTACAATAGCATGGTTAAGTCTAATTCATTTGTGTATCTTTCCTGTAAAAACTGAGTCTTGTGAAGGTAACCATCACTTCAGAGTCAGTTACACTCAGCTGTGAGCTTGGGGTTTATACCATAGAAACATTTGCCCTAGCACAGGGACAAGTGGGTAGGAGTAAAAGTAGTAAAATATTAACTTTGGATTATACTATTTGTTGCAAAGATGTGAAAATAAGTGAGAGGTGCTTTACCTGTGAATGAAGTACAGTCCTGAAAGATAGAAGTATGGCACAGTGCTGAACAGTGTGGTACGGGTAGGGCCGTCCCCCTGCCATAGGCAGCAGTGATCCAGAGCATGAATCTTACTGCATCTGTTGTCTGACGTAGATGTTTCAATTGCTGAGATTTCAAATTAGTCTGTAAAAACTAGGATAACACATCCCCCAAAAGCCTTACCAGCAGTTGCAATGTTATTTGAATGCTGTTGTGTGGATTTCTCTTTTAAACTGGGTTTACTCTCCAGAAGCCAGGGAAATCTGAATATTTATCTGCATTAGCAGAATGGTATTAAATGCAAAATCCTTAGCTGCCATGACTATTTATTCTTATCTTAGCTGGCTTCAAACTGCATCTCTGGCTGATTGCCATCCCTGAAGGTTATTTTCACAGAGGTTTTGGAGTGGACGCTCACACACTGATACACCTCTAGATTTCACGTTCCCTGATATTTCTAAACAGATTGTCAGTAGTTGGCAAACAACTCCATAAAAACAGACAGTCATTGAAGAAAGTATGGGCCCAAAAATACCTTTGGGCATCAACAGATATCACTTTAAATCATCGTTTCAGTATATGTAAATACTCCCAGTCTCTCACAGCGCTCTCTTAAGATTGAGTGCCTTGAAATTATCCTCCTAGTTGTAGCCTTAGCTCTTCAGATAGAATAAGATACATTTTGAGATCCTAAAGGATTTTTTCGTTTGAAAACTCCCCAGTAATCTTTCTTTCAGTGCATCATATTCTACAAGGTTTCACTATGGAACCAGTGGTCCATAGTCACAGGTCTGTCGAGCACAGCACGGTATGTATAGCATCTCCGTGGACACACTGGGACCACAGTGGATGAAGTGTTCTTCAAGTACACTGGAGGGGGTTTCTGAGTGTAGAACTCTCTAGTTGTGGGTGCTGGCCCTTTTGGGTATTTTGTGGGTGCTGCTGAGTACTGGCAGCCTGTCTCCATTCTTAATCAGTGCAGAGGGTGAGTTTAAGTATTATAGAAATATATTAATATTTAATAAGGCCCTACAGTATGATTCTAAATTTACCTAAGAAAAATCATAGAATACTTTAGGATGGATGTGACTTGTGGGGTTGGTATAGTCCAAATATAGCTCAAAACAGCACCAATTTTTAGCAGGTTACTCAGGACTTGGTTCAGTTAAATTAGCACTACCTCCAAAAACAGAGATCCTACAATCTCTCTGATGCAATTTCAATGTTTGACCATCCTCATGAAAAAAAAGTCTAATCAGAATTCCCCATGTTTCAGTTTGTGTCTGTTACCTTTCACTGTACACCTCTTGGAAGAGTCTGGTTCCATCTTCTGTACCTTCTTGGTAGGTAAAGGTATATGCATAAAAAGGTAGATAGAGAGCGAGGATAGAAGAGATGTGAAAAGGGCCTTTTCATAGCTGCTTCCTAAGGTTTACACCATGTGGTTTACTCTGATGTGAAGTTAAGATTGGCACAGCTGTAGCCTTGCAATGAACCTGTCTCCTAAATCCTGCCTTTGAATGCAGCCTTATGTGACAGACTGCGGACTGTGTTACTGGACTGGATGAAGTGCTGAATTAATGTGTCTCCTTCTCTACCTCTGGGGTTTTCCAGGAGCCTCTTGCAGTTTCAAGTCATGAAACCCATTCATTGGCATGTTTTTCTTTTAAGGGATTAATTTGGTTTTGAGGTGGATCCATCCTGTCATATTTGTATGGCATAAGACATTTCCTTCCCTGATACCAAGTGTGTCCCAAGCAAAGTCACTGACCAGTATCAGCAGTTTTCCAAATTTCAAACCTTGGGCACAGTCAAGTAGCAGGATTATCTGCAAGGCAACTTGTGACCATGAGCATCAAACACAGTGGAAGTTACAGATTTCTATGGGAAAGGGAATGGAAAAGGGAGAGGGAAAGGGAAAGGGAAGGGAAAAGGAAAGGGAAGGGAATGGTATGGATCACCTGTGCTGGCCTCACATGTCACTAGGCCTCATAAACAAGAGATTTGGAAGAGCATGTGAAGAGCATGAAGCTGTGTCGGGAGAGGTTTAGGTTGGATATTAGGAAAAGGTTCTTCATCAGAGGGTGGCTGGGCACTGGAACACGCTGCCCAGGGAAGTGGTCACAGCACCAGCCTGACCGAGCTCAAGAAGCATTTGGAGAATGCTCTCAGACACATGGTGGGATTACTGGGGTTGTCCTGGGCAGGGCCAGTTGGACTTGATGATCCTTGTGGGTTCCTTTCAACTCAGGATATTCTGTGGTTCTATGATTCTATGAACATGTGTCAGCCAAAGCAAAATGGAAATTAAACTGTGTAGGAGATAAAACCACCTTTGTAGGTGAAATAATGAAATGCACCATTTATGACTTCTGAAGTTGAGAAATTTGTATTTAACTTTTGCCATCCCTCCCATGTCCTGGACCACTGCTCCTTTCTCCTATGTTGTTGTTAGATTGTACGGAGTTTGTTAATAAAACCTTTTCCAATAGGCTCAAGCAGGCTAATGCACTTTGATATACATATGGTATTAAAATATTACATATTTAATACATTAAAAAATGTATTAAAAAAATCAGTGAAGCACTGATTGAATTTTCAGTAACAATTTCTGTTCTAGTTCTTAATGGCTGATTTATGCAGAGGTTAGCAGAGAGCAATAATCAAACAATATCTCTTACATAATCAGGATCAGCTGGAAAAACTGACCTGCTGTCTGGCAGTTGGTGTGAATGTTGTATTTTTGTGGTAGCATAAGGACTGCAATATTAGAGTAGGTCTGAAGGTCACCTACTCTGCTGTTCTAGCCTGATATGACTTGTCCTGGGCAGCTCAGGTGACAGTGTAAAGACCATATGATAGGAACTTGCTGGCCAGTCCATTTCCCCACATTGTAGCTCATTTTCTTGCCTTCATAGATCAGCACACAGATCAATATGTTTTTCAGAAGTTTATCCTTATAAATTCAAGGATGCTTTCCAGCAGCAGTGATACTAAATTCTACAACAGGCTACCTAGAGAGGATGCAGCATCTTCACTGCTGAAGATTTTGGGGAGTAAGAAAGCAAGTATTGCTAAGAACGTAAGTATTCAAGTGGGGGGTTCAGGTCTGCACCATCAGTAAAACATTGCTGAGAGCTTCTATTTCACACACAGGTGGTCGCTCCTGAATGTCTGCAGGACAACCTCTCTTCCTTGCCCACCTCCCAGATGTTGCCATCAAAAACATCCCTTTCATCCTGCTTGTGGGTGAATGTACAGCACAGGGCTGACTGTCAGGGAAGAGGCTGTGACACTGCAGCTTTTCTGCCACGTTAAGTAGTTCAAAACATGTAGGGTGTGGAGCTAAACAAAACATGGGAGAGGTTACCATTTCCCTCTTTCAGGATGCTGGGGTGGTTACACAAATACATAAAAATATGGGATAGAGCAGTGGGAAAAGATATGTGTAGAAATACCCATCATAATTCTATTGAACTCAACAGGAATTTATGCCCTGATCTTTAGGTTTGCTCTACACCTAACCTTTAATGTATTTAATCAATCTTCCCATTGCTCAAGGGCCTCATCAAAATTTGATTAGCCCTTTTAAGGAAAACAGTTTATTTCTGAGTAACAGTGAATCAAATCCTTCAGATTAATTAAAAGTCAGGAAGAGCCCAGAACCAAACAAGGCGGTAAGATCGCTGACCTCTGGAAGAAGCCCTGGAAAGCCTGTTACTGAAGGAACTTTCTCTGCTCATCCACACAAGCTCCTATAGCAGGACTCCCAGATCTGTGGTACTCTTTGGAGTACACATTGGCAGGACAAACTTATCTGAGAAAGAGGCTGTGAGTACAGGAAGATCCCCATTTAGTGCTGAGGTCACAGGACTATTATCAGCTGATTTGGGTTCTTGTCCTGCCGTGAGAGACTGGATTGTTCACTTAACCTCCCTGCACTTTGCATCTTCCAGATAGAAAACTATTTTTATTTATCTCTTTGAGATCTCTGTAAAAAGGATGCTATGTATCATTCTCACTCTTTACAGACAGCTAGAGGCAAATCATATAAAAGCTCCGTAAATGCAGCACATTTTGGCCTGGCAGGTCTTTAATGACTATTTCACTGGGACTCCTTAATAGCTGCAAGAACTGAAATGGAATATCCTCCTCTTTCATAGTCAGAAAGGCACTTAAGACAGGTGTCTGCCCAGGCCATTGTCCAGCACAGAGTGCACTGGGAGAGCACATGCCCACATGAGGTTTCGTCAGAGTGTGGGATTTCATTTCTGCCGTACCACCTGCAAATCGTGGCAGCCATGTGACAAATGGGGCAAGAGCCTTTTGCCTGTTTTCTGGAACTTTCCCATAGGATCAAAAAAACTGTCCATTTTCATTTTCAGGTTAGTGCTTATATTATTAATTAATGAAGAAGGGGGATAAAGAGGTCTGTTGGCTTTGCCCCTCCTTAATGTTTATCAGGGGAAAAATTATACCTTGAAGAACTGTTTATTTTGAGATTTTTCCTCTGCTAACAGCTAACGATGTTTACCACTGATCTCCCCAGCAGGGGCTGTAGTGTCTTTGGCTCTGAGCCTGCACAGGAAGAATAAGGGAATAATAAGCTGAAGGGTTGTTTTTAGGGGATTTTTGACTGTTGTTTGTTTTCTTCATTATGTGTTCAGTGCTTGTCTCCATGAGAAAACTCTAGGTAACCATAGAACTGAGGAAATTCTAGTATCTTGGGAACTGAGGAGTGAAAGATGAGAAATATGATGGAGAGCAGATTTGCAGGCAAGAAACTGTTTATGTTTATACAGAACATTCAGCACTTGCCTGCAGTGCTTTGGCTGCAGTGTGGGTTTTTTCTGTAGACCACCCCAACAGAATCTGAGAAGAATAAATTAGATATTAGAGATCATCTTGAAATAATACTTTTGCAATCACATCCCAGCTCTGGCTATAAATATCCACCACAAAAGCAGAGTAATATCTATATGTAGTGTTTTACTGTAATGTTTGTGTTTGTCTTCCTTCCTTCACTCATTCTCACTCTGTGACGAGTGTGAGAGGTCTTAGCACTGACAGGAGGAGATGACACTTCCCCTCCAGCACAAGTTACTGCCTCGCTTCTGCTCACCTTCACCACTTAGGAGACACCTGCAACAGTGGAAAGTTCTTCCCCCAAAGGTAGAGCCAAGAAATGCTGCTAGATTTACATCTTCTCTCTGTTAAACAATGCTGAGTATTAAGCAGAGTGGGCCACGTTCCAGTGGCAAGATTGTAAATTGCCATTTGGTATAATTTTTAGAAATTCCATCCCCAGAAGTATCTGATTGGAAGGAAGTTCAATGAAAATTGAAATTCTTGAAGCCAAACAGTTCAGAAAAATAAGCCCTAGGTCCCAACACCTAAGCAGCTCTGCTCAAGATTACATGAGGAACCAGCTTTTAGTCCCTCCCCTTGGTGTTTTTTCATATTTCACCTATCGACTACAAAATCCTCAGCCACCTTCTGAACACCTCATCTAGGAAAGGACCCGCCTAATTCTGTGGAGTCCAGTGATCTTGTGACCCAAAATATCCTCCAGTTTATTCAAAAGTTTTCCTTAATTCCATAGAGTTTCTAGAGAACTAATCATTTTCCAGTAGTTCATAGAGAAGGAAACGTGCTGATCAAGATACTGAAATAGTTATTTGCTTTAACTGCCCAGATATGGCTTCTTGAATTTTCCAGTCAAGCTCCAGAGGTATTTATTCAAGTAAGATGATTAGATGACTTATTTTCAGTTGGTAATTAGTACATTGGCTTTAGGGAATGAAAACTGTTACATGAGAAACAAGAACAGCAACATCAACAAAAGATTTTCATCTGTTCCTTATGCCAGTATGTGTTGTGTGTAAATCTGTAATTCTCAGCTGCCTTACCATCAACTATGTCTGGAATCTGGGGTGTGCCTGTGGTGTGGAGTGACTTGCCTTTGCTAGCTCCTCATCGGGCTTGTTTTGGAGAACAGCTTGGGAAGCTAAAGGCTTGCTGAGCCTGCCAAGATCTGTTCTAGGGAATCCCTGGCACTGTCACCACTGGAGCTTTGCACTTTTGACTTGGAATGAGATTGACCATCTATTGGACACCTTGCAGATTTTTAACACCAGTCTTTGCTTCAGAAGTTCCCATCATGGGGATCTGAAGGGGGATCCAAGCAGGTGAAGCCATGATTGCAATTTTCTAGAGTAAGTGCAGTGATAAGGAAGAGGTATGTGGGCACACGATATCTGTGTGGATTAACTCCTCTTTAATCCTTTAGGTTTGGGAGTGGAAGTAGCACCCCCTTTTTTTTCTTCCTGTTTCTCAGATGGAGGCAAAAAAAGAAGAAATTATCTCTGCTCTTCTGTATCTTTCTTGCAGAGAGCTTGTGAGGTAGTAGGGAATCTCTCGATTAATTTGCTTCCTGTTTTTTCAAAAATGAGGTTCTTCCTCTAGGTTTTTCCAGATTTGATTTGACTGATGCATATGATGAGCGGAGTTAAAGCATCCTCTTGATGGTTAATAAACAGCCAGGAAAAAAACTCAGCTGAGGATCCCTGTCCAAGGGGCTCAAAATATGATGAATACAGAGTCATATTTTCAGAAAACAGAAATTAATTATTAATTTATTATTTCAGAAATCTGAGTTAACTCAGCCACGAAGACAGACATATAAACACGAAGACTTCATTCATTATTGATGTTAAGATATCAAACACATATTCTGGGAGACTTTATTTAAAGTGGAACTTACCTGTGTTTTCTAGAAAGGACAAAATATCTCATGAAAGTTTGCATATGATATCCCGAGTCTCGCTCTGAACTTCTCTCTGGAGAGTCCAGTCCTTGGCTGCTTTTTACTTAACTCTGAGGCTTAAATTAGGAATGGGGTGAAGTTTTGCCTCTTTTAAGATCAGGACAGTCTTAATTTTGAATCCAGGTGAGCATCTGGATTTCATACCCTTTTTAAAGAATTTGAGGCACAGTTTCCAATTTTCTATTTGGTATTTATTCTGATTCTCAATGAGAGAGTCAAGTTGGAAATCAATGTATATGCCATTTGTGCTTACAAGAAATTACAGCTGTAATTACACAGAAAATTGGAAGCAATTTTAGGGAAAAGAAAGTCTAATTTTAGGAACTCTTAAGTAATTTGTCCAAAGTGTTTTAACATATATGAACAAGGACTGCTCATTTCCTTTTGTTGTATGTGCAAAGTTTGAATAAGGGGCTTATGGAGTGCAAGTAGTTACAAAGGAAATAGATTTCTTTATTGCTTGGCTTGCTTGTGAAATACATTTTATGTAATGAAGCACCGATTACCTAAATTAAAAATCCCAGACAATGCTGTTGTCTCGTTTGCTTGGAAGCAGAGACTCTGTGGACAAGGGAAAGCTTGCTTAAAGGCAATCTGTGACCCACTCTGTACCATTCTTATGCTAATGTGAGAATGGGTATCCTGGGCACCATCTGCTGTCCCTGAGGTCCTGGCCTTGGGCATTCAAAATTGGTTTGCTTTATTAATGCTAGGCCATCCAGAGCAGCAGTGGTGCATTTGTTATAGTCTATGAAATCAGAAGTTCCAATTGTAAGCATACAGAGATAACTGTCACTTTTAATAATACACTCAAACATGATAGCCACCACTTTTTCCAACCTCTCAGGCAGAGATGCCATCTTTCAAGCTGGAGTTACCTTCAGCAAATACAACAAAGGCCTCTCTGGCTTTTCAGGGTGATGGGGTTTTACTTCCTTGGAAGGTCATTTCATTATGTACTGGATGGATTTATTGGCTGGCTCTGCATTTTAACTTTTGTAAATGCCCCCTAGAGAAACAGAAGTGTATCTTGATATAAATCAAAATTAATAAATAGGATATACAGTGTGATTATTTTTGAGGGACTAAAGGGTTGGGTTATCAAATATCCTCAACTAGTCTAATTAAACCAGTTGAGATTTAAAGGACACCATGCATCAGTTTTGTCTAAGCTTATTGTCAAGACAAATGGCTACAATCTCAGTTGTAAGTACCTAATAAAGTCTCATCTAATGATGATTCTGTTTGTGCTTATTAGCTATATGGTTCTTCCTTTGGTGTGCATGACTAATTAGAAAACAATTCTCATGAATACTTACATTGCTCATTGTCAGGAGCCCCAAGTACAAGTCAAGATAGTTCAGCTGGTAGCCAGCAAGCCACGTGCTCCTGCCCTGCTGCTTGGGCCTGTAGTCTCAAAAGAGGCAGAGCACACAAAGCTCAGAACCTGCACGTCTCCTGCTTCATCCCTGTCAGGCGTGCTGGGCAGTTCCTGAGTTGACAACCAGTCCACTGCCTCCTATAGGACATAGAATCTTGGCTTCCTTCCATTTCCCAGGTGAGGGAAGCAGGGCTAATGGTGTGCCCTGGATCCCCAAGCCTGTACCAGCTCTGGGAGCATTGGGGCTGTGCCAGATTCAGCCCCAAACTGCCCACAGTGGGGGTACAGGGGGAACTGGAGGTGTTCAGGGTGTGGGGAGGCAGTGAGGCCATGGTGAAAAATGTGACAGCCTGTGGTCTCAGCTGATGGCAAGCTTTTTGTGGTGTCGCAGTGAAAGAGTGTTTTATGGCAGAATGGGCATGGAACAGGTCCCCCAAGGCTGTTGGGTAATCCCATGAGAGTGTAATTTTGGGGGTTAGAGTCTGACTCTCCTGATTGCCCCATTTCAACTTGATCTGTATGCAGAATTTATTTATGATGACCTCTGTGAGGAAAAAAAATTAACCAGTTACCTAATAAGCCATGCAGCCAACAGGGAGAACAACTTTCAGCAGCTGGTTTTGTCCCCTCCCTTGCCTACAGAGCTTTCTGTTGTTTCTTTCAGTTATGGGTGAAGGAGACAAGCACTCCAGGGCCAGAGAAAATGAGAGTTAATTACACTGTGAAAGGTGCTGGTTCTTTCCCATCCCTGTCTCAGGTGCTTGAGAGTACAGCAGAGCCAGCAGAGTTCTTCAGTACTGTCATTTGCTTATTTTGAAAGCACTGGAAATACAAAGCTGGAGCTCTTTCCCTGAAATGAAGACAATGAAGAGTAGGCTTCTTTTTGGTGTCAGCATTCATGTAAGTTGTGTCAAGATCAAGTGAAATTCAGCAGAGGTGGATCTCATATTATGTGTATATTTTAGAAAGGAGAGTAACAATATGTGTTTGCACTCCATAAAGTTTCTGGTGAATCTGTATTTCAATAGTTTTTGCTGTAAAATCTAGAAGGAATTGAGACATGCTGAGACATGCATAGCAGAGAAAATATTTGTATCTTGAGGACGAAGTTGAACATTTGGATGTGGAAGGTTGTCCTAGAAATCACTCTGGGTAATAGAATCACAGAATCCATCTTCCTTACTTTCTGGGTTCTTGTTTAGGAGACTGTCTTAGTGGAATGCAGGTGTAAAACAGAGGTGAAGAAAGGGGAGATGTGACATTCTACAGAATAATGAGGGGAAAGCTGACAACGATGTCCCCTTTGGCTCTTCTCAGCTGAAGTGCTGAACTTGGGCAGAGACCTGAGTATGTAAGACATGATTACAGACAGATAGCTGGTTACTCTTCAATTTCTCAGTGATTGAGAATGATCAAATCCCTGTGAAGTAGGGCCCTTACCGACCAGAGGAGCATTGCCAGGCTGTTACAGGGGCTGCTGCCCTGCTGCTCTGCCAGCTGCACACATGGAAGTTGTTCAGCATGTAGGTGCATCTGCTTATGAATGTGGTCCTAGAGACACATGCAGAGCTAGTGCAAGCACTGAACCAGGTATGAGGGGTTCAAAGTCCCTGATCTGTCAGGACAATTTCATTTCACATCAGGGACTAGTATTTGAATCTGTCACATCTCAGCTTAGTGCAGTAATAACTGGGTTTGCATGTCCTGGTTGGAAAGACTCCCATTTAAATGTGGATGATGCTTCAGAATGATTCTGCTGCATGAAAATACCACAATAGGTTTGTTTTCAACTCACTGTAGAAGGCACTGAATTACTGAAACTTGAAGCAAGTGCCATGAAGCAAAATAGTTGTCTTCTTATCAGGTCTTGTATGTAATACCTTCAGTTCACACAAACTGGGACTGAAGAGTATATGCAGGGTGTGTGTAAAGGCACAGCAGAGAGACTTAATGAATTGTTTATCATCTGGGGTGCCAATCTCTTTTAATGGTTGGCCAAAAAATTCTGCTGTGCTTGTACCTTGCCTGTACACTCTGATAATTATAGCAGTACAAGGTGTGAAACAGTAAACCTTTCAAGTTGAGTTCTGGTGTTCCTACTTGATTCTTCTCTTGAGAGATATGATACTGACAGGGTTGATTGAACACTTTTGAAATATGTTTTTAGTTTCTTCCCTAGAAGTAACATGTGCCACTCCATTGGAAGACAATTGACAGCAACATCTAGGTTCTGGTAAGTGAAGGAAATCAGAAATGGCCAGAAGCAACTATTGTTAGAAATTAAGAGTTGGTGTCTGCACATGTCAGTGCAGTGTTCCTTATAATTTCATTGTTGACTGGGTAGGAAAAATAGTCCTGTTAGCATGCTGGTGCTTACATGAGGTATAGGGGTATCTGTCAAAATCTATTGAGGTGCTTGAAAAGTTGTGAAATAACATCTCTGCAAAGGATGCGTAAGCTCTTGGAGAGACTGCGGCAATGCTTCCAAGCCTTTATCACAGCCTGGAAGTCTCCATCTTCAAAAAGGCCCTGTTTATACTTGGACACAAACAACAGCAAGGGAAAGTTTGTGTCCAAAGAAGTTAGAAATAAATTGTGAGAAGAGATATATTCAGAGATGGCAGGACTGCAATGAGCAAGTCTTGGTTCTTCTGTGCAAGACTCTCTAGAGTGACTTTAGTTAGGGAGAGTGTAATTATTAGCTTTTGGAATGCCTAATATTGTTTCCTTCAAGCTGAGTTAACTTAACTTACTGCCACAGTATATACCATTTGTTCCCTTGTCAGCAGATACTGGTTGTCTTCTGCTCCCTTGTTATAGGAAGGACAGTTCAGGAGGCCAGAGGACAGGGATGACTCTCAGAGACACTGAATGCTGACAGTGGCTCAGTTTTGCTTACAATTATTTTTGTATTTCTGACTTGATCTAAGCTGAACAAGGTACTTGGTTCCTAAGTAGGTATTTTAAGATGCTGAGATATCAGTGTTACACAAATATTTTGGAAAACTGTCTATCTCTCCTTCTCTCTAAACACAGTGACATTTGCTGCTGCTTGGCACAATGTCCCAGTTGGAAACCAAAGCCTCATGGTTAACCAGGAACTGGCACTAGGAAGTTGGACCTTGTTCTTGCTCGCTTTTTCAGACATCACACAGAGCTAGATACAGTCGTGGGCTTTGGAAGCTACTGATTATAACAGTAACAGTGGCAGTGCCTTCCTCCCACCGTGCAAAACCAGTGCTTCCAATAGAGCACTTGAGCTGAGGGTACCTGGTCACGTTGGGATGACTGTTGGGTGGAAAACGAGAGCAACATTATGTGCTCCCAATCACCAGCTTCTCCTTTCCCAGAAATCTCATGAGTACTCACCTTATACCTGCAGATTAAAACATATTTAAACCTTAAGAAACATCTCGTGATGTGATTTATATCCTTGCATTTGTGCACAGTCATGGTTCCTTTCTAAGCAGAAAAGGTCCTAGCAGAATACAGGCAAGGAAGAAAGCTGAATAAAACAGTAACAGCAAAGGAGCTGGGAAGAACAGGACTGCTATTTACCTCCTGCTGGTTCTGTTCATCTCCTGGTGCTGCTGGGACACCTTCCGCTGACAGGTCCGTACTGCATGTGCTCAGCAAGAGCTCTTTCCTCGCTCTCTGTGTGTATGAGGCAGTTCATTTGCAAGGCCTCATTTAAACTGGTAGATCGAAATGCTTGCAGCTCTGCATATGCTTCCTCAGGAGAAAGGAATGTTTTCTCATTCCTGTCCTACTTGATATTTCACAGCTGCAGTTTGTCTTGTTTTCTCCCTGCCTAAGGCCCAGGAAGTGCTGCAATGCACAAGGGTGTAAAGGATTATTTATTTTAGGGCATTGATGCCCTCTTTGAAAAGCTGTGTGTGTTTAGTTTGTTTTACTAGGGACTCTTATTAGAACCGCATGGGGAGTTTTCAGGGAGGAAAGGGAGGCAGTGAGTGTGCATATCTCTTCCCAAACCAGGTTACAGAAAGGTAGGTCTCTCATTATCTTAAGCAGGCAGGATGGATTGTGATGATCTCTGCTCCTGCATTTATTTTTCTTTCAGAGGGCCTGTACATCCCATTTTCTCCACCTTTGTATGACTCCATCACTGATTGCACTGATAGCTGAATGTCCTTAAGTTATCCAACACAGGTGAAAATGATAGGGAAACTAATTTCAATTAACTTCAGTAGGAACATGATTAGTCCTTAGCTATACCATCTCCAGCCAAAACTGACTCTGGTTATAGCGTTGGAAGTGAAGCATCAAAAAAGAGCTGCCAAGTCCTGATGCCTGGCCTGTGGGCCTCTGCATCATCATGGTAATGGTATGTTGCTGCTCTACTTCTTAGAAAACTTCTTGGAAAAGGAGGTAGACTTGGAAGAATAACCTGGAAACAGTCTTGATTGTTCTTGAAAGCTTTCAGGTTGGTAAACTGTTGTGTGCTCATTCCAGGGTGATGTAGCAGCACCAAATCTTGCCGTTTGGCCAGGCTACTGCTAAGCAGTGCAGCGGTGTCACTTCTGAAGGATAAGGGAGGAGATGGAAGCGTGACCTTCACACCAGTTTGAGATCCTGAAAGTGTGGATGGAGTCTTGCTTCGTGCCCAGCCTGTATTTGATTATTTACACCAATAGGTCACTTTGCCATCCCCCTTCTCCCAGAAAAGAATTCAACAACGGAATTTAAAGAAAGTGGCAAGTCTGAAATATATTAATGTATGTTAAAATTTCCCCCTCTCTCTAGGATCATTTGCATTTTTTAATTCAAGAGGCAGCTTGCAAGTCCATCCATAGTGTGCTACTGATCAGCCTCTCTGATGTCTGGTAGGCTTTTATCAGCTTAGGGTTAATTTGTCCTGCTTTGTATGGGAGTGCTGGAGGACGAAGTTGGTTTACACTTGCTGATGATTGGGATACATACAGTTAATTTCTGCTCCCTCATCTCCCACCCTCAAAATGAGTAACATACAAAGCTAAGTCCAGACCTCTGGAAACTTTTGGATCAAGGCCTCATGAACAGCCAGGCTTCACACTACTTGGTAGTCATTGTGTCCCAAACTTGGGCAGATGTGGATTTAGTAGAGCTTTGATGTCTCTCTCATACAACCAAAGGACACGGATATCCCCTAATATTTCAGGCTGCATGAAGTGAGTGTTACAATTCTGATGGTGCAAGAGGTTTCCTCTGAAATACATTTTGTGTAGGTTTGTAAGTCCAAATGCAGATGTACCTGTTTACTGAACGTAAGTGTCCCCTTTGTGATAACTGGGACAGACCGGGTAACAGTAGCCACAAGGAGAGAAGACAATTCTGATATCTTTTTTACCTGGAAGAAACCTGTACAAGAAAATGTACTTCTAATGGGGATATGCACTGCTAATTACTTCTATGAGCCATCAATCTGATGAGGTGGTATATTTTTCCTAAAATCATAGCACCAGAAGTCAGATGGTTTATGGGAAGATTCTCTGTTTTCATTTAAAAGACAGTTTCTAATTCTTCTTGCTGAGGAAGAAAGGGAAAAAAAAAAAAAAAAAAAGAGAAAGCTTGAAGATGCAAAAGGCAGAAACACCGTAAGGCAAATAAAACCTTTAATATCTAAACCCATCTTTATTGCTAAGCCAATCTCATTATTTTTTAGGATCTGAGTAACGATTTTTGAATGTCCAGGTTGGCTTTGGAACCAAGAGACCTGATTTTCACAAGCTCTAAGTACTTTACTCCAGCTGTCACACCTATAAAAACCACCCATTAAAATCATGCCTGGGCTCCAGTAGTCAGACATCCACAGCTGAGGGTGGAAGAAGAAATGCAGATACATGGCACACGCAGGGCTGTTCCATAGCTGCCCTATAGCATGGTAAATGTGCAGTGTGTTAAGCAATATTGTGGTCTCTTAGGCAGAAACAAGAAATAACAGTAGAGGCTTCTTCATACTGTCTTTTATAATGTAAAACATTAATGTAAAAATATTATGAATTGGTTATGAAATTAGGAGAGCTGAGATTTACATCTAAAGAACAAATTACGTTAAAGGGAGGGTGAAGCAGAGAAAAACAACATGATAGCAAGGGGAAGCCAGAAAGGCTCTTTCTCTGGGGAATATTCTGAAGTAAAACTGAGGAAATTGGGAATTTTTTCTTCGTTTGGGAAAGGAGGTATGTGGATACTGGTGCAAAGTCTTAATTTTGCATCTTGAAGTGTTATTTTATTACAAATGTTGCTGGTTTGGGGTTTTCCTTAAGGCCTCAGCTCTGGGATTCAGGGGTATCTCTCAGCATCCCTTAAGGAATTTCCTATGCTCCTCATCCATGGAAGAGTAAGTGGAAATTTGAGCCAAATAGGAGACACTTTTCTCTGTCCGCAACCCAAAGACTGCTGTTCGTGTGTATTTATTTTTAATCCTGACTCTTGATTTTCAAGTGGCTGGGGTTAGTGATACTCCATCTTTTACCCCAAGGTCACTGATTGAACCTTGTACTTTTCCTGGTGGAGTTTACCTCATTGAGCACACTCGAGGCTGGGATGGCAGAGCTGCATCTCTGCTACACTTTAATCTAAGGATAATGGTTCTCTGTAATTATACTTCTTGGTCTTTTTGCAGCTCAAGGTTCAAGGCCAGCAAATAACCAGAGAGCAGAAGCACTCAAAGCTTTGACTGTTCTGTAGTTTTAAAATAACATAAGATTGTAAAACAGAAGTAGAAGGGGAGAAATTTCCCAACATAAATTTTTGGGACTCCATATATTTTGTTTCT
This sequence comes from Corvus kubaryi, assembly GCF_017639235.1. Lineage (NCBI taxonomy): Eukaryota > Metazoa > Chordata > Aves > Passeriformes > Corvidae > Corvus > Corvus kubaryi. The sequence continues at coordinate 4,499,347 of NW_024580665.1, forward strand.
TTGTATTTTTTTACAGGTAAGCCTGTTGTGAAATGTGGATCTATGTTTGAGTTTTTGGCAACAAATTAGTAAGTCACATGCTCAGTCTTTGCTTCGAGATACTTTTTATGTTTAAAAGGTGCTATAATAGAAACATTTTTTTCCAGCAGGTCCTCTGGGCTTTTCAGGTCTTTGGATGGGTAAAAAAGTTGACTTGGTTTTTGAGTGAAGACAATAGAAATGTGTGTGTGTAAATAGCAGTAAAGAGAGTCCTTACTGTGGGTGCATGCTATATATTCTACCCGCTCATTTTTCCAATTAATATATATACACCAAACCCAAAAGGCCCTCAGTGAACAGTGCCAAGCCAAAACCTTACTAACAGAGTACTCTGAATACGTGCATTTCCTTCCACAATTGTACTCATGTTTTTCAGTGAAATAAGCTGATAGTTCCACCTACATGTTCTCCTGTTGTAGGAGGCCTTTCTCTGTTTGCTGGGGATCTTCCTGAATGTAGAGGGTACACAAATCCCCTCTCCCTGCAAGTGAAAGAAGAGAGCTGTTCTGTACAACGTAGTGGTAGCTGGCAGATGAAACTCTGTGTCCACAGAAAGCAAAAAGTATTCTTTTTTCTGCATAAAGGGGCTTAAAGTGGGTTAATTAACACTGACCCCATTTACAGGGATGGCTTATGTGCCTACTTGAGGGAGAAGTTTGAGTTTCGCATGTGTTGGTGGAAATCTCTTTCAGTGTATTTGCAGCCTGGTGCTGGGCTGGACAGGCAATGAAGCCTGACAAATCAAGCAGCTGTTTGCCCCACAATGAGCCAGCTGGTTGGAAATCCAGACTGTGTCCCTGAGCCACCTGCACATTCAAAACCAGGGCATATTTGCTCCTTTAATTACTGTTCCCCCTGGTCCTTGGAATATGGGTTTGTGACAGAGGGCTTGTTCACAGAAGATCAAGAAAGATTTCCTGCTTTCCCAGCCCCTCCGAGGGGTGGGGAGGACAGCTGGGGACTGCTCCCTGCATGAGAGGGTTTCTGTGTGGCTCAGGCGAGGTTCAGCCATGGCAGAGGGGTAGAGGGAAGCTGCTCCTGCTCACTGCAGGCAGGGTTTGTGTCACACCAATGCTGTACATTTTGCTGAACTACAGCATTGCTTAAACTTGAGGGAGGATTCTGGGAGAGATGGAGCCTTAAGGACTTTAAACTTTTCTTTGGATTCATCTCATCAGGTGCGTGGAGGCGGCTACAAAATAAGTCTGTCTTGGTGGTTGTCTGTAGTGTGAGGGTCCAGCTGTGTGATCCCAGCAGAGATCTTACGTAGATGTGCTCTCTACCAGCTCTAGGAGTGAGAGGAAAACCTCCCGTGTGACTAATGTAGTGCAACTAACTGGGCTTCTGTTAAATTACTTACTCAGCTCAGTTCTGATGATTCAGTTGTCTTTTGTCCCTGCTGGTCCAGACTCTTTCCTGACAAGGTAACACAGTCCTCATAGCCTTGCTGATAAGCCCTGAGCACTTAGGCGCACAGTGAAGGAATTTACCTGATGCTCCCAGTCTCCACAGGGGATATTGCCTCTTGGTGTCCTCTATCAGTGACTTCTTCTGGTGATGCAATCAGGGAGCTGCTTGTATTTAAGTATTATCAGTAACACTGAGAGCTGTCAGATCACTTTGGGTGGATTTGCTCTTGCTCCTCTCTCGCTCTGTGTAGGAGAGGCAAAGCAAACCCTGCATTTCCAGGGAAACAAAAGGTATTGCACTTCCAATAAAACTTCTTTTTGAAAAGAACGATGATAAATTAGCAAACTGCTGAGCAGGGTTGTTCGTGCTGTGGAAGGAAAGCATTGATCCCCCCCAAGACTGACCTCTTTTTTTTGCTCGTTTTAGCAATATAATGGGGAATGGATTAAACTGTGACTTAGTTTAACTCTTTGTTTGTAGTAATGATGTTATGAGAAATCCAAATGAGGAGAAAATGGAAATTGGTATTTAGAGTCTCAGAAAAATGTGACAAATTAACAACAGTTTCCTATTTTTTTCATATTTTTATTGCCTGCTTTTAAAGCCCACAGAGGAACAGAGAAGAAGGTGTGAATAATCTCATTAGAAAACCTGACCAGTTCTTTCCTTCTCTATTTTATCTTGAGAAATAAAGAGGAAATTCAAACTGAAAAGTGTGCCATGAGTAACAACAGAAAGACCTTATTGCATACAAGGGACTGGACTATAAGAATTATCTGCCAAGAGGCATTTTCAAGGAACAGAATGGGATTTGAGGACACAGTAAAATTTTACCAGTGCTAACAGCTTTGGCAGCTATAAAGCAAAGATGATGTGGAGGGCAGTCAGTTGTGAGGCTTGTAGGCTGCAGCATCTGCTATTTGAGAGGCTCTCCTTTTGCACAGAATCCTTCTGCATGGTGATAAGAGGTGGAACAGGGGGGCAGGACAGGGCTCTTTGTCTGCCCAGAGACTTCAGAGCTTCTTGGAAGTAGCACTGAATAACCAAGAGCGTGGCAGATCATCTTCCTCTGTGCTGCATTAGCTGTTGAAAGAAATTGTACATGTTGTTTAATTAATTAAGTTTCCAAGCTGAATAATAGCATGTTTGCTGGAGAGAAACTTTAATGACACCACAAAGTGTCCTTGAGCAAATTAAAAAGATACTACTTTGAAAGGTAACTGCTCTGAGCCACACAGGGACTTCTGGGAAATGCCTGGGATGTCTCAAGCAGAAAGACACGTCTTTGTTATCAGGAGGATAGTCCATGCTCCTGGGCATCCACAGGGAAAAATCTGCCATTCCCAGGAGGACCTTAAAATGAGGCTTCTGGTGGGGAATTCTGCCCCCAGCCCTCCAGTGGGGAAATGGGTGAAGTTCTGAGATCTGACAGCAGTCCTGCCCACACCCTCAGGGAAACCCATCTATGAGCTGCCTTGTGAACCTGAACCCCACAAACCCAGTGAGATTCCCACTGCTCTTGGTAGCTTTGGAGTGGGTGATAAATGCTTTGTTGCCATATTGAAGGGTTTTGGGGACAGCAAACTGAGGTGGAGACTATAAAATGTCAGTCATGCATCCCATGTCTCCCTTCTTCCCATCTTTCTATGTTTTATTCTCATTTGACTTTCATTTTCCTTTGTCGAAGTCCTTGTTTCCTGGCCACTTGACCTCCTGCAAACCCCCTCTGGTCAGTGGGGTGAAGGGAAGTTCTCAGACCAACTCCTCAGGGTTGAGGACTTTTCACTCATGGCATCAGAAGAGCTGCTGAGGCAGCCTGGGCCCAAACAGCTCCTCTTGCACATGGGTACCACACCAGCACAGGGTGTGGGGCCTGACTTTGGGTGTTCATTTGGATCTGAATTTGCCTGTGTAGAAAAGCAGTTGGATCAGACCTTCAGTTCAAAACTCCCTGAGGATGAAGCTGTAGGCTGCTCCACAGCCAAGGGGGGTTTGGCTGAGGCAGTGGGTACTTTGGATCAGCCCAGGGGTGGAGTGTGAAGCTCCAGGAGATGCTGGCAGTGGGTGCTGGGGCAAACTAAAGCTCATTTCTTTCTGCTTGGTCCTCTGCTGCCTTTCTGGAGGCTGTTGTACTGTAGCAGAGGCAGGAAAAGTGGGGGTGTCTTCACTCTTCAATCAATCATCTTCCAGGAGGGAGGGACCTGGTGAGAGGTGAGGTGTGTGAACAGGGGGAGCAGTGAGGGGATGAGGGTTGCCTTGGGCTTGCCACATTACAAACAAATGCTCATTGGAAAGCTGGTTTCTGGTTTCCATTTCCAGCTCTCCCTGTTGGACTTCACTTGGCAGAGCTTTGGATTTTGTACCTTGCCCTCTGTGAGTGCTGGAGGGAGGTTTCCCGCACAAGGCTGTTATGCTTGGAAGCATCTGGGATGTGACCCAGGTGTGGGGCCAGCCCTGTCCTGCCCCTTGCTGCTGGGGACTGAGTATGTGCCCTGGTTACGACATGAATCCCAGGATGTCTCCATACTGAGTTTCGTTTAGCTGCTGTGTTTTGTGCACTCTGCCAGGTGAATTCCCATTCTTGGTTGTCCCTCAGCAGGTGTGGTTCTGCCCTCCTGAGGCCTCCTTGCTGATAGAGAGGCCATCACAGGACCTGCACCTCCTGGGGAATGCACATTTATTGCTGAAGTGTTTAGGGTGCTAGAAATTACTCTCTGATTCTGCAGCTGACAAATTCCCCTAACAGTAGCACCCTTCCCACTCCTTTCCTGGCCGCTGAATTTTCCTTTGATGAAAGCAAGCAGCACATGTGTTCAGAGTGCCGGTGAAAGGGAATTTCCTAACTCAAGGTGAACTGTTAGGGCATGTGTGGGCTCCTTTAGGAAAGTGAGTATGTTTGTAATAAAATTTTTCCTGTATAGAGCAGGACTTTTTGATCTAAAAGTTCAAGCTGCTTTTTGGCTTCCATAATGGCTCCCTGGATTGTTTGAAAATCTTGACTTGGTTACAAAGTCTGATACAACCTGTGTGCACAGCAGTCCAGAGCAGAACTTACTGGTTATTTAACTGGAATGCAGGGACTCAGGGGAAGACTGTTAATGCATTTGCAGTATTTTCACTGTGTGTGGTGATCTCAGTGATCAGATCTCTATGCACAAGAAGAACAGGGATGTTTGCAGTTCCTTAGTCCCATGATTTTCACAAGATCCAGGAAAACTGGAGGCACTCCCTAGACAGGAGTGCACTGGACAGACATTCAACATGTAACACAGTAGACAGCCACAGCAATAGCACACCAGGGACCTTTCATGAGGCATGTCAAGCAGCTGTGCTTTAAAAAAACAGAATGAAAATTACTTTTTATTACCCCCTAAAAGGTTTTGGTAGAAAATTATGCATAATTGAAATAAAATACTTTCCTATTCTTTGCTAGAAAGGTGGAAAGCAATCAAAACTTATTTCAAAAGAAAACATTTCTTTTGTGTTTGATTTTTTTTTCTTGCTTTGGGTTTTCTTGAATGCTCCTTTCCACCACCACCAGCATTTTTGAACTCCTAATACAATTGCATGAATAAAGCTTAGGATCATTTTAGGGATATTTTCTTTTGCATTTTCCTTTTCCCACTCCTTGGGGAAAAAAACCCCCAAAACCTGTGTAAAAATTCCAAAGTGAAACTGAGAAGAAGAAGGCAGCAGTGTAATTTTGTCACTCTGTAACTTTGCCAAAATTAGAGAGGCTTGGAAAGGTAGAAAATAAAAAGGAGGGGACAATAAAAAGCAAGAAAATCAATCTTCCTACTCCTATTATTTGTATCTAGGAACAGAAAAGAGAGGAAGCTTTGAAAGATTTTCATTATAGCAATGTTAACTTCCACTCCCCTCCCTCCTCCTGTCTCCCCATGTGCTTTTCATATGTTTTGTATTCCAGATGCTTTCAGGAAGGAAGGCTGGAAGACAAGAGAAGGGTGTGAGTTTCAGCAAGTCCTAATGAGAAGCACCTTGGGTGTTTTTGTCTCCTGGGAGAGCAGCTTGCTGTGTGCTCCTGCCTTGGCTCCTCCAGCGGCGCCGAGGGGAAGCGGAGCATCCAGGCCAGTGTCACCACCAGGGAAGAGGCTGCTGGGATTTCACCTGAGCGCTGGACCAGACTGACAAACAGTGGTTAACCAGAGCTAAAGGGAGCATTGCAGGCATAGTTGAGCTGAAGGAGAAACAATGTGAATCTAATTTGACTGGGTTGCTAATTACAAGGCTTATTTTTCAGACTCTTTCTGTATCATTACAGGGTAGAGGGGTGTAAAAGTTGGGTGAAGAGTTTCTCTAGGAGCAAAAATCCCTGCTGCTTAGGGGTGTTTTTTCACTGTTGCAAGATGTGGGAAGAGTTCAAGATGCAACTGGATTGCTTGGTGGAAAAGAGATATTCAACTAAATGTTCAAACTTTGCAAGAGATCAGTGCAAATGAATTTCTGTTTCTTAATGCTGGGGTAAGGCAACCACCATGTTGTCACAACACTCCTCTTGCAAGGTCTTGCTACATTTTGTGATATGATCTACACCCCATACACCCCGGAGTGTTAAGCATTTCCTTATAATGCATAGGTTAGTGAGAAGAGACTTGTCATCTCTTTTGGGGCTCTCCTAGGCCTTTACAAATTGCAGCAGGAAAAGCACTAGCAGGAATGGGGGCTCCCTGCTGAGCTTCCTGGCCAGTGTTTTTAAATTTAGTACACTTATGATGTGGAAAGTAAATTTACTTTCAATAGGAAGAGCAAGAATGGTTGATCTAGGTTCTGTCCATCGCTATCAACAAGATTTGCCTGTCACATACTAAGCTGTGACTGGAGCAAGTGAGCAAGCTGAACAGCTCTTGGGGAACTCTTATTAAAGAAATGACTTCTCCATTCTCTTTTTTTTTGTTTGTTTTTCCTGTTTCTGTAGAGTGATTTTCCTCAATTTTTTTTTTTTTTGAAAGTGTGATGGAGCTATACCTTGTGACAAATTCTTAAAGATTTGTCATCTGAACAGGATTGCATTCAACAAAACCCATTCTTTTTAAAAGCAAGTTTGGTTTCATGATCTGCTTGACTTTATCTGTCCAGTTCTGTGTAATCTGGATAGTAACAGTTGCCATCATGTGTAGTTTTGATCCATGAGAGGCTACTTCTTGTTTGATCCTACTGTTTTCAGGAAAAAGAACTCACGTTGCCAGCTTCTCGTATTGAAAGCTGTGGAAACAAGGTCCAAATAGATTGGCTAAGCAGATTCCTTTGGCCTAGCAACAGTTTGTTTCACCCTGTTAATTGGGTGAAAATGGCTTCTGGAATTAGTTCTGCAGGGAAATGCTCATTTTTGCAGATGCAACACTTACTCTCTGATTGTCTTACAATCTGGTTTCAGCAAACATTCCAATTTTCTGGTTTCAGCAGGCTGGGTTTTTTTGGCAAGGAATATAATTTATCAGGAAAGATAAGCAGGGGGAAGGTAAAAGGAACATGAGCACAACCCATGTAAGGTACTGGCGTCGACATCTGTGTGCCATGTTTTGTTCTGGTGAAGGTACTGCAACCAGGCTCTGGATTCAGCATTGCTCTTGTGATACCAGTTCTGCGTCTGCTTTGGTTTGAGATGATCTACTGTGTGGTGCATTTGTAAGCAGGATATGCCAGAATTAGAACCATTTATCTGCCTGCCTTTTCCTTCCCTCAAATGTACCACTTTCAGCAACAGGGCCTTGATCAAAACCAGTTCTGACTTTTGTCCTTTTCTAGTAAGAAGGGCAAAAGAACAGGATGAATATTTGTTGTTTTCAGTCCTTTATCTCTCTGCAGGGTTTTTTTTTCTAGAATGGGTTTGTTTTGCAGATTGGAATTCGAAAGGCAGAGTTGACTTTTCTGCCCCAGGAACTGGCAGAAGAGTCCCAGGGAGCACTGACCTTGTAATGGCCATGGCTGCAGAAAGCTGTTCTATTGTGACAGAGCTGAGTTGTGTGCATGGCCAGCCCATGCAGGCTCAGGAGGTGTGGGTGATGAAGAAAAGGAGTGGACTTACTTTGTCCTTTTGAACAAAACCCCAAAAGCAGGAGCAGACAATGCAGGGGCACTTTTGCCAGAGAGGTGAGGTGTTGTGGTAACTTGTCATCCTCTTTGGTTGAACTGCACATGACTGCACCATGGAAATCAGCCTTGTCAGGGACTAAATGTGCGCCTCACTAATTTACAGTATATTCAGACTGACAGGGTTTTCCCAGTTTATTAGGCTCATTTGAAGGGGAAGCTGGATGCATTTTGCTAGCACAGCGTTTTGGACACCTCTGTTGATCTTCAGCCACACTGTTAAACCTGAAAGTAAATTCTTATTTAATATAGGGCTTACTTTTCCTTTTCCAAGTAAGTACAGTACAGTACCCAGCTATCTTGGACTCTGAGGCTGCCTTGTCATTTCCCACAGATGTAAGGGTTGCACAGGGTGCCCTTCCCTCAAGCCCCAACAGCAGCTGCTCACTTCTCCTGACCTCCTGTTTCATAAGCGGCTTCCTGAGCGGAGCTGCAAGCCACCCACCCAGTTCCCCTGTGGACCTGTGAGCCACCAACCCAGCCAGTTCATCAGGAGAGAAGGTGCTGTGAACTGGGGATGAGATTTAACAGAGCCATGTGTTCAGATGAGTCCCACTAGAAGGCAGCCCTGCCCAAAGAGCTCCCGGCAAGGGGCAAAGGCAGTCACCTCCTCAGGGAAGGCTTTTATGGCATGTAGAAGAATGGGATAGTGGGTCAAATCTGTGCTCTTGAACATGGCTGCTGGACAGATGGTGAAATGTTCTGGTTTGCTTCTTGCATGTAGGGAACAGTGAGATAAATAGCTGCTGCTTTGGAGGGGTGTGGTGGGCAGCAGTGGAGTGGAGGCGAAGGCTCCTTTATCTTTACCCATCTAAAGGCTGCATGACAGCAGCAATAATTTGACCCTAAATTCTGGAGTAAAATTCCCAAAGACTCAAGGTGGGTTATTTTGGGCTGCCTACTTGCTCTGTCTGCAGAGGAGGTTATCTGAATAGATCTGTCCAGACATTTCTAGAGTTTCTCTTTCCCTGGCTATGCCATGCACAGTACTCAGCTTGGCTGTTCACAGCTGACTAAATCCTTTTAAGAATGAGTCACTCCTAAATGAGAGGTGACAATGGATATGCAGACAGCAAGAAGTCAAGAGTGAGATAATGAATATTAGAGAAAGGCTAAACTCAATGGGGAATGAGCAGTATGAACTTGCAGCTCTTATAAATAGCACTGCACTGAAAGGATGGGTTTTATTTAGAAATGTAGTTCCCAGGGAGAACTTAGATTTCCTGACCCATAAGTTTGCATCTGTGAACTTGTCCTTCCTTCCCACCTGTTAAAAGAGAGACAGGTTGGCACAGGTTAATATTCACCAGGGAGATTCCAGAGACAACATCCCCCTCCATATTCACTGGAGTCGTGGATTAGTGTCTGATGAAATGATGCTCCTCTCTGTCAGTCAGCCTTGCCGGCCTGTGGAGCAGAGGAAAACAGAGGGGATGCACTCCTTGTCCCAGGCTCTCAGTGTAACATCTCGTGTGGTGAAATCCCCCACTGGCTTATGGCTAAACAGAGCACTCCTGCTATGGGCTCTGGCCACAGTGGCTGCTTTCATTTTGGAGATGACTGTACCTCAGCAGAGACTTAAGTCACCCTGGAATTTGTTTTATACATTGGTTTGGGGTGGACATTGGCACAAGGTCATTGCCTAAGGCAGAGATTTGCAAAGAGCTGAGGGGAGTTAATTGTCCAAATCCCATTAAAATGCAATATAATTATAAAATCTCATTAAAATGCCATACAATTATATAGCTTTATTTTATTTTAGTTATTTATATTTTGTGCAATGCACAGGGATTTTTGTGCATGCATGTCTGTTAGAAGCACTCAGCAAGATGAATGTCCCTCCTGGTGATGAAAATTAGCCGTTTACTTTTTCTAATTTTACAGTTTAAAAAGGAATTGTTCGACTATTTAAGAAAGATAGTGTCTAAAAACTTCGTTTATCTCTACTTACATTAAAAATCTCTGCCATGACTAAAAAGACACATTATTGCTTTTGTCTTAAAATAAACAAATCAGACTTTGAGGCAGCCAGGAATCCTGAAGTAAAATGAAAAAAGGACCTTATGGATGAAATGGTGGCAGAGAAGTGGAAGATTATCTAGTGGAGTTGTCATATTGGCTTCCTGTGGCTTTCACTCATAATTGAATTAAATGTAATTTAGCTGTACATAGATAACACAAGCAGAAGGGTGTCTGAACATTATCTAGTAGCTATGGGAAAAGCAGTGAAGGAACTGAGAGAATTTTTCCCATTAATAAATAAAATGGCTTGTGGGGTTGGGTTTTTAAATTTCTTCTCTGTGGAAATCTGAAGCCAGAAGCAGAAGGGTGGTGGGAGGGAAAGAGGTTACTGTGTGTGTGAAAGCCATTGGGACCTCAAATGATAAGCTGGGCTAAAGGTTGTCCTGGGGCATTTTTTGGATCTTTGGTGGAAAATTATTTTCAAATTGGTCCCAGACAGAACTTCATAACACTGTGAAATATCAGCTTTGCAGAACATCTTCTCTTTGGGAGTGATTCATTATGGCAGCTGGGATTTTCTGTTTAAGTTTGTTTGGTTGTTTTTTCTTTTTGGTAGTGGTATTTTTACCTCTACTTTCAAAAGTTTAGGAAAAAATGTGCTGCTGGTAAGAAAGGTGCAGGGAGGAAGTACTGAGCTGATGAAGAGAGGGTTTGCCCCCTTTACAAAAAAACAGTGATTTGAGGCATGAAGATTTATTAGTTTAGGAAAACACGTGGTATTAAAAGGAGATAGCAGAGCTCAGTTTCCTCACATGCTCTGATCTCACTGACCTCAAAGTAAATGGCTTTAATTTTCTTTGCTAATAATGGTGCTTTATCTCAGTGAAGATAGAGCTTTGGAGTTACCTGAATCATTGATATTGTCTTAGACTAAATGACGATCTGTGGTTGGATTATCTTCAGATTTTTTTTACTTTGATGTTTATCTCAAGTGCATCTAGAGTATATGGAGAGGCTGCTGCTGCTTTGGTTTGTTGTGGTTTTTTTTTAAGGTGAGGTACAGGTAAAGTTGTCCCATCCAGGTCCCCTCTATCTTCTCTCTCAGCTCTCTGTATCATCCTTCCCAGAGAGCAATGAAAGTTGTCAAATCTCATTTTACCTCACTTGTCTTGGTACTGCAGACGTCACCTCTCTAGACTGATGGCTGCATTTCCTCCTCTCTGAAGATTTCTCCACTGTCCTTCACCTTTTCCCTCCTGTCAGGCACAAACTGCTCATCTTCCTTTCCCTGATTCCTACCTGTGCACTCTCCTGAAGCTGCTTCCAGCCACCCTGCCCAACACTAGGCGGTAGCTCATCCACTTGGAAGGTGGTGGCATCTGGGAAAGAGTAAGGAGCCATTTCACTCCCATTCTCTCACTTGAACTAACATTAAAAGCTGTTTAGTCTGTGGGGGCGTCTTTGACTGCTGACCGTTGGACTTTGACTCTCGTGGGGGAAGTTGTTCTTCCAAGATCCCCAGCAGAACTTTATTTTCTTCCTTCTTAATCTGCTTCAAAACTCTGTCTTTCACAGCAGCATTTATTAGAGTATTCTTTAGCTTCTTTTGACAGTGGGCAGCACTGTTCCCATGTTTGACCCAAATCCTCCTGTTATTTCTTTATGCATCCTTAGCTGTACCCACATGTTCCTTCATGCTCTCTGGGGAAGGCTGCTTGTCCTCATTTGGTCCTCAGTCCTGGCCTTGGAAGGTGGGTCTTGCAGGCCCCACAGCAATACTAATGATCAAGTTTATTTTAGAGTTGGCTGACAAAGGCAGTGAACTCGTTGGTTACTGAGGACACTCAGCTAAATGCTGGTTCCTTCTGTGCACCAGCATCTCAGCTCTTTCGGAATAGGCACTTGCTGCTGTTGGATCAGACTTGCATGTTCTGCACTGTTAATTTCCCTCTGCTACCATCAATCTCTTTAATATTAAGAGACATTAAATATTGAGCCATATTTCAGATCAAGTCTGTAAAATTACTGAGCAAATGTGACCCACAAGGTCAGTCTTTAAATGGCACAAAGGGGCAGAAGTGCCCTGCATCCCTTTATAATCATTTGACATTGGGACTGGAGGACAGTTCATGGGACATCTCACCGAGACAAAAGTGGCCTGAGAAATGGAAGCAGAGGGAACTTCTTACTGGGTGGAACAGGCACCCCTAGTGCTGTTCTCCCTCACAGGTCTTGCTGAATCATGAAACAGGGAAACACGGGGCAGGGGAGAAGAGGTGGATCCCCATGAAGGCAAAGCAGGGTTTCTATAAATTTCTGTAAATATTAGTGCCAACTGCTTCTGCTGTGTGTTTCAGTTCCTTCAGGAACTGAAGAGGAGCAGCAGCACTGGGAAGAGGACAGAGAGGTTTATGTAGGACCATATTAATCTTTTCACACTCTTTTTTTCCCTGTTTTGTACCTAAGGAGTTGGACACGTAACACTTGTGGTGCATTCAGGTGAGTCTGTGGTGTCACTGTGCATAGAAGAGGAGTCTTTGTTTATTTTTACCTGATTGAAGCAGTCTCTCAAGCAAACCAAAAAGCCACCTACTTTTCATTTGTTGTCATAGAATATTCTTAACACAATCACCAGTACCCATTGTAGGCAAGGTTGCAGTTCATCTGCTGCACAAGAGCAACACAATCCCAATGCTGGCAGCATTCAATCCATCAAATCCATATGTCTTGAGCCAACTGCTGACATAGGTGCTTTCCACCCCTTTCATTGCCCTTTGTAAAGTGTTCTTGAACTTCTTCAGAAAATTGATAGAATAAATATCCTCTTCTCTGTGGCTGGAAGGTCCTTGGAGCTGGGTTGTTTTGACCAGAAGTGAGCCATGAGCATGTGGGTTGATGAATGTGGAATGTGTTTGCATCCTATCTGAACTGGGCAGATACAAAAGGGTAATCTGCATGTATGCTACATACATACAGTATGTAGTATATGTATGTACAATGTAGTATGTATGTACAGCACAACAGTGCAGGCTACATGTACAATTAGGGTAGTTCAGAGCCCAGACTCATGCAAGGGACCTGGGCCCTGCACTGGAAAGCAGGAGTATTCTCAGAGTGTGCCCAGCCTACAGACTTTTTCCTTATAATAAGATTGAGCCAACGTGAACAGTTCTGTTGGCCACAGTGGCACTGACAATGCAGGGACATAAATGTCCACCATATGAACCCTTACATTTTCTTACCACTTCTTCCTTGCTCATCTTCAAAAGTTTATTATTAGTATTAGGCAGCAACCTATGATAGGTTGTTGAAAATATGTACTTATGCATCTCTTAATCTAGATTTGCACATTTGTCTTCATGCTTATGTGATTGGGAATTCAAATTTTGGGATATTCTGCTTAGCAGCCAGTATTGTACCTAAGTCCTGTTTAATCTCCCTCACATGGTGAAGAGCAAAAGGCCAGAGCTGTGCTGCCAAGTGGCACAGGAAAGGTCCTGTCCTGCTTGGAAGTGATTAGAGGGTCCTGCTGTTGTCAGTTTTTGAAGTGTTGCCAGGTTACTTGACCAGTCAATAATGAATGCTCATTAATCTATTTTCTGCTATCAAACAGTTGTTTGACAGCCTGATCAATTTATGATTGCCATTTGTGTGATGGCCTCCTGCTGCTTTACTCTGTCCTTTTGTTTTAAGAAAGAGGTGAGGAAAAATCTGAGAGCCTGTGTTTTCCTGAGCTTATGAGGTGGAAATGCCAGAATTTTTTTTTAATTTGCATCAGTATTCAAGATCAAAATCTCTTACAGTGTCTTCTGTGACAACACTGAAAGTATAAATTTAGAAATCACAGACAGTTCCCTGGAGACTGAAGGCCTAATATGTGAATAATCTCACCTCCTACTTCATAACAATATCATAGGGAAAAAAAGGTGTATTATGCATATCTGCAGCTCTGCTTCCACAGTGTCTAGTCTGGTGTGTGAAGTGTGTGTGTAAATATTTGAAGGGTAGATCTCAAGTCCTCAGTGTGGGAGAGAGACTACACAAATAAGGTGCTATAACTTTGTGCTAGCACTTGGTAAGGTTTTGAATCTGCCCTGTAGCCAGGAGCCAAAGCACACTGGTTCTGGGCTTGCAGCTCGTGCAGTTAATGCAAGGCACAAGTCTCACCAGAGTTCATCAGTATTGAGGTGTTTCATGTGCTGATAGTCATGCAGTCCGCTTAAAAAGCACAAGTTACCTAATCAACTGTATTTAAAATGGCACTCCAGCTCTCCTTTGTCCTCAGCAAGCATCTCTGGATTGTAAAACTATTCTGAAAGTGGCAAAATCCAACTAGATTGCCAATTTTTTAAAATAATTATGGAATTGAAGAGGGTTGTTCCAGACTACAGAGTCTGAGGATTTGGGAGTAAGGGAAGGGACAACCAGACACTCTGGATTTGGAGAAGTCTCTGACTAAAGTACTTGACTGTGAGTTCTTTCAGTTTATACTATTATGTCCAGAATGTCTCTCTCTCTCTCTGTACGTGTGCGTATGAACACAATGTACACATATATGTATATATAAATGTGTATTTGTGTGTTTGTACAAATTGTACAACAGTCAGAGCACTGTTGAGTGGCAGTTGTATTTCTCCCAGTCTGGGCAGGGTGAGGAAGAGAATAGGGATGCTTTTGTGGGGGCAGTAGAAGGGGTGGTTGTGCCCTTGTCACTGCCCAGGGTGTGCCATGAGCTCTGGGTCTGTCTGGCATGGAGGGATGCATCCCACTCGGCTGCAGGATGCAGATGTGTCCAGCCCTGGGAAAGGCCTGTTGTTGCCTGCTCTGTGGTGGCCGGAGCATTCCCTTCTCTGGAGCATTCCCTCTGACATCTCCTGCTAGCACAAACCTCTCCCATGTGTGCTTAAGCTAAAGAGAAAACAAACCCATCCAAATGCCTTTCAGAGTCAGTCCTAGTTTTCTGATGCAGCTTGTCCATCTAGTACAGACAGGACTTTGCTCCTGAACATCACTGAGTGTGTTGCTGTGCATAGGAATTTTTATAAGAACTATTTGCATCAGTGTAACAGCATTTCAGAAAGTATCTCCTTCAGATCAATTCAAATGCTGCTGAAATAAATGGATGCACAGGTCAGACAGTGATTCATGGACAATGCTAGTCAACTCCATGTCTGCTGAACTGCATATTACTCCAGTATTGCTTTCTCAGCGCCACACTCCCACAGGAAAGCTGAAACAGAATGTTGGTCAAACAGGACAGGAATTTTTCCTGTGAAAAGCAGCAGCTGCCAAGGCCTAACTGTTGAGAAAAGTTGGTTTTGGTTTTTTTGGTTTTTTGTTTTTTTTTTTTGTAGGTGGAAACCTAGTGAGGCACACCTGGGTCTTGTATTTTGGATTCTGACTAACTTGGAATGCTTTTGTGATGGAGAAGTTATCAGCTTTGCACAAGAAATCAATCATCTTGGTTTATGGGAGGAGGAAATAGAGAATTTATCAAGTCTGTGAGATGTAATACAGAGACAGTTGAAGTGCTTTAGATCTGAATCTTAAGCCATCTGTAGATGCTGGAAGACTGAACAACCACTGAGATCAGAAGTCATGCCTGAAGGGCAAATCACTCCTCTAGAGCATTTGTCATCAACTTATCTCAAAGTGCTTCTTAAATGAGGCCACTTTCCTAATTTCCCATTCACAGTTGAGCAAACAGGCATGGAGAATGACATGGGGAACAGGCTGACCAAGGTGGAGCCAGGACCTGAAGTCATTCATCCTGAGATGCAGGAGGAAAGTTGTCCTTGGAGTCTCCTTGCCCTTGAGGTTCCCATTCTGGAGGTATGGGAATGGTCCAGTAAAGATGCTGGAGTAGCTGTGGTGTGTACCTGTGTGCTGGCTCTGTTCAGCCCCTTTGCTGCACAGTCCTCCAAAATGGTACCAATACATCAAAGGCTGAATGGTTTTCTGATTCTCTTTCTAGGAGCTCTTTAGAATAGAGTAGAATAGAATTGAATCAAATGTCACCTTGAAGGAGACCTCAGCTGCTTCTTGTGGCTCTCTGTGGTGGCCAGGATCCCTGACTGCCTTGCAGCATAGGCACGAGTAGTGTTTAACACCCTGTGTTCTTCTGAAGATATTTCTCCTCATGATCCAACCCTCAGGGGAACTTGCTCTCATTGCACTTTTGTGCATGGAAGCATGGGACTGAGAAATCATGGAACAAGACAGGAGAGTGGATCTCATGCGAAGTTTGGGTTCCAGTTTGTGCAGGGAGTCCCAGAGCAGGGCACTGAGCCCATTTGCCCAGCCTAACCAAACCATCACTCCACACTGTAAGCCTGCTTGGTTCTGACTTCAAGACTTGATTCATGGCCCTGGCCCCTCTAGTCTGGGATTTAGTGATGTAATTCCCGAAAGTTTTGATTGATGGAAAACCAGAAAGTGATTAGAAGATCTTGCAATGTGTTAACAAATCACTCACAGATGAGTGTTGATTTATCTGCAATACAAATCACCCTAAATGAAATGGTCTGATTTATCCAACTGACTTGTAGCAGGAGGGACTGATTTAGTGATGCTGAGCCCAGCCATTAATGTACCATGTTCATAAATTGCAGTGGGCATGTGTTAAACTGGGATTTATAAACCCAGACTTTGTGACTTCACCCCATAGCTTTGATGTTGGGCACCTTGAAAGTTCTGTCAGCTGTGAGAAGTATTGCCAGGCAGAGGACACTATTGACAACACCTTAGCAGGGATTTCCTCTCTTAGAGCCTGGGGAGGCTCTGCACTTTTGAATTTGGAAATCAGATCAATAATCTTATGCTTTCCCTTTCTCACTCCCAAGTCAGCAGAAAGAAGAGACATGGGAGAGTCCTTTCTGATGGGCACGTGGGGGAGAAGGGAGGGTGGGGCTTTATGCATCTGTCTGTGGGAATTGCTTGTTCATTTTTTACCTGCTGCTTTATGTTTAGTGGAGTCCCGGGAGATCAGCATGGGGAAGAGGGAGACAGGATTTAAAGTGAGAAGGAATTGCTACCGTCCTTCAAGCTGACTTCCTGAATTATTCAAGATGTGGTGTTTCGCCTTGTAATTCTCACACTGAGAGTAATAGCTTTGTAACTGAACCTGGCAACTGTGCAGAGAACCAAGCATCCTCCCCTAGCCTCACCCCAAAAATTTACTTTCAAGTCTGTGCTGCACACAGTAAGTCTTGTGAGGGCTGAAATACAGCTGTGGTTTTGCCCCAAAAAGCTGTGAGCTTTCCATCCTTATAAATTTTTATTTTACAGCAGTACTGGGCTACAGGTAGCCATAATTGGCCAGCTCTGTGATAAAGATGTGTCATTCATGTTTTTCCACCAGGACATGCAGGGTGCGGGAGTTTCTTGTATGTAGCAGTTGCTTTTAAATGAAATTACTTATTTCATAACTGTGGGTAGGCATTGCTATGCTTTTAAAATGGAAGATGGCTTTGGCTGCTGGAACAAAAGAGAATCTTAATTAGATTGGGAATTAAAGCAAACTATCCCCCACCACACTCTTCCCCAATGCTAGGTAATGTCAGATAAGGCTTGATTATAATTATAGTGTCATGAATGTTAAAGCTTTCTAATGCACATAATGATGCTTTAAAAATCACCTTCTGCACACCAAGATTTATCAAGTTATCATTGCTGTATGTCTAGATTAATCAATCATAAACAGAGCTTCAGGGGGGCTGAGGAAACTCTCTGAACTGAATGTTCTCCTGAGACCAAAAGTGGACAGGTTGACTGAGTTTCTGTGACTTAATGATCCAGTTTGTCCCTTGCCTGTGGTCTGATCCTGGGTGTGTGATGCACAGCAGGAGGAGTGGCTGTACAGCCCCTCACTGGGAGTGAATACAGATGAACTTGCCATTCCTCTCAACAGGAGTGTTCTTGCCAAAAGAATCATGCACTCCTTGCCTGTTTCTTGGACTTGGTGCTTGCTCCTGCACCAGCCAGGTATGGCAGCCCTGCTGTGGAGGAACTTTGCTGGGCTCTCTGAAGCAGCAGGTTTTGACAGACCAAGGACCTTTCCCAGGCCTCAGATTAAGTGTTCTGCTGCACTGTGACCACCTGAACAGCTTCCAGATTGCAGAGGGCCAGTGCAAACCCAGACAGAAATTTTGTAAATTAAAGGCTGTAGAGGTAAAAAATTGAGATTGTGAGAAAGACTTCCGTGAAGAATAAGCTGTGTCTGTCACTGAACACTGTTGCAATTTCTAGCATTTACTGGGAACAACCAGTGCCACAGAGAAATATTAATTCTCCTTTTTTTTCCCTCCAATTATCATCATCACTGCAAGTAGCACTGTTTACAGTTCTGCTTTTGTCTTTAGAACTGATAGCTCTCTTGTTAAACAACTGTAGGGAAATCTGGGGCAGTCCCATTTTTACTTAGTGACACTCAGAGCACTAAATGTTGCAATGAAATCCCAGTTTTCCTGAAATCAATAGCAACATTTTTGCTGACATCAGAAGAGGCAATATGCGTCTGTCGATGCTTTCAGGTTTTTCCTGGAAAAGCCAAAATAAGGCTAATCTGATCTCAACTGATGTAATTGAAACTGAATAATTATTATACAGTGGTTCTGAAATCCCCAAGCAGATAAGCCCATCGTGTAAAGAAAGGGCTTGCACAAGGCAGTATCAGACTCTGCTCCACAGATGTTATGATCCTGGCCACAAGTCAGGAGATGTTTAATGTGTGTTTAACTTCCAAGCTCATGAATAGCTCCTGTTACTTCAGGGAGAGGACTTGCATGCCTAACCTCCAGGAAGTGATGAAATTCCCAAACCATGCCTAAATGAAGATCTAATACACAGACAGCCTTTCTTGAATTTTAGGCTTCTCGCCTGGCAGCCCTGACCTTCTGCAAGCCTGTGGAGGGCTGATAACTGTGTTTTTGTAGATAGTCTCAGCCAGTTCAGTTAATCTAGCAACGACGATGGCTTCCAAATTCAAAATGCAGAAGATCCTTAAACTGCATGGACTGTGCTTCCCTACTTCTGGGAATTTAAAGAGGGAGAGTGCTGTTAAGAGGAGCACTGTGTGTGGCTGTAAAATGTAACTACAGCACAATAAACCTTGATCACTTATTAACATATATAGCAAAACCAGAGCAGAATGGAGGATCTGGTAGAGCCTTCCAAAAGTGCCCAAGGCCCTTGGGGTGTGTGGGGCCGTTCTCTACATTGCACCTTGCCAGCTCTCAGGAGTCACCTGCTTGTGTCTGGGGAGGCAGAGGCCAAGCAGTGTGTGGAGAGAAGATAGGTGCTTTCTTCCAGAGAGCTTTTTTCATTTTTTTCTTTGATTTCTTCTTGTTTTGTTGCTTAGATCAGTGTTGAGATCAAAGGCATTCCGATGGGATGCACAAACAACTTTTTTTTCTGTGGGAAAGAAGAAAGAAATCCAGTAAGTTATTTTGCACAACTTTCTACTGTACCAGCCATGTTAATTGAGTTTGCTCCTGTGATTAAACTAAAATAGATGTTGATCATATTTTTGGACAGGCTTTTGGCTTCTGCCCTGTGAAAACTGCCTCCCTCAAGTGAGAATTTGGTCTTTAGGGCAGCATCTCCTAAGCAGTCTCACCTATGACTGGGTCAAGATGTTTGCCATTGCTCTGTCAGTCCCAAGAGATCCACTTGCTGATTCTCTGGTCATGTCACTGTGCCTCTGAAAAACTCACCAAATGTGAGGTAACCACCATGTGGATTTTCCTTTGATACTTCCTTGAACCCCCTCTCCACTGGGAAGCAGATGTGTTGGCTTACCTGGCATCGGGCTGAGGAACTGAGGCTTAGTTTCTGTGCTCTCCATTTCTTCAGCTCTCTGTCCTTTCACCTCCTTTCATGGTGTGCTGTCAGTAACAGGGGTTGTAAGTGGTGTGGGACAGGGGCAGGTGTCCTTGTCTGTGCAGAATGGTGCAGTGATCCCTCAGAGAGTGCTTGGAAACTAATACATTGATTAATTCCTTTTTAGTGTGGTAGTAGTAAGAATGAGCTACAGATGCCTTCAGAGGACCCATTCCATTGCTGACCAGCATGCTTTGAACAGTGAATTCCTTTCAGCTGTGTCTCTCCCCACATGTTTTATCCATTTTCTTCATTTCCTTCTCTCCTTTCATTTTCCTTTTATATTTCTACCTCATGAGGCAAGTAAGGAGATCATCACAATCTCCATGCCTGCAAGGAGACAAGGATGAGTTAGTTCACTAGTGTTTTGGTCATGATAAACAGTCATTGAGTGGCACTGCCAGGCTTTCAGAGGAGAAGAAATCTCAGGCAGAGATTACCATTTCTTTAATGAGAATGTCTGCATAAACCATCATACAATCCAGCATATAATCCTTCACCTTTTCCTCTCTAACAGTTATTTCACTGCAGGAGAGTACTTTTGGGTAGTTATTCCGACAGCATTTACAGAGCTTCCTGATGCTTCCTTGTAGATACACTACAGGAAAATCCCAACTGGCAATTCATGCTGGAGAGCAAGCATGGGGCAAGTGTCTGTGATGGAGAGGCATGAATGATGAGGGAGCCTGAATTCAGCAAGATGTCATTTTTCTCCTCTGGGCATTCCTCCTTGCACAGCTTGCTGTATTTGTGGCCTAGTTTTAATGAGAGATTTTTGACAATAGATGTGAATGTTGACATTTTCCTCTATTTTTTTTTTCTTCTTTGGATTTGAGCTGAGCACACACTGGAGTGATGAAGCTCAAGGGTGCCAGATTCAGTTCTACTGACAGCAAGTATCATGTCCTAGAGTCTTCTTTGTAAATCCTGAAGATGGTTAAATGTCTCTTTCCCCCATTATTTCTATTGAAAAGTAGCTTCTGCCTCATCCTTCTGGTCATAGAAACATTATAATTTCCAGTTCAAATTCACTCATGGCCTTTTTATTCTTCTTTGGTTATTTCTAGTCACTGATCTTGACTAGCTATTTTTCTTCCTTGGTGTTTGCCTTTGAGTTATTTCTGGATTGCAGTGATGACCCTTCTCAGCCTCTGTTTGGTTAAGCTAAAAAAAGCTGGCTACTCTGGTCTCCCTGAGAGGAATGTGCCTTATTCTGATTATCTTACCAGTCTTCGTCAGTCTCTGGCTTTTTTTTACAATACACACGTACTGAAGATCAGTGTGTGTGTGCTGAAGAGGGGCCCACACAACACCCTCTGTGTCCTGGCTGGTTCCCCCAGGTTCTGGACTGTTTTAAATGGCTTTGCTCACCACAAGAGTCACATGTGATTTTCAGTAAATACATGGTTTTGTTCTTTAAACCGAAACCCCAACCACCATTCAGTGAATGCAAAAACAAATTCTTGTCTGTGCAGAGTAAGGAATGGTGTGTAATTGTTTGGCAAGTTAAAGGATGGAATTTTTGCTGGGACAGTCCAGGTGCTGAAAGTATTTAAATAGTTTGATTCCCTTGCTCTGTGAGATCAGGACAGTTATTGCCATCAGTCCTTTACACTTGTCTGCTCTCCTTTAACTTTCAGTCTCTGCTTCTTCAGGGAGGATCCTGTTTTGTAGTAACAAATGGAACATTTAAATACAGTAGTTACTTGTTGTGTCTGAACTCTCTGATTATTTGCAAATCACAGCAAAAGCTCCCAAACCCAATACAACAAAGTCCATATCAGAGTAAGTTTTGCCAGGCAGCCCAGGTGGTCAGGGTCACAGTGGTCACCTCAGGGTAACCAGTGTGAGCCTGATGCAGTGAGATCTGAGAAAATCTGTCCCTGGTCTGCAAAAATTAGTGAGTGGAGTTATTGTGCCATTTGAAAGTATGGGAGCTGCAGTAGAAAGTAAGAGCTTCAATGTAGTTGCAAACCATAGGTCAAAATTTCAGTCAGGGTAACAGAAGAATTGATGGCACCATTTGACTTTCTGCCAGGTGAAGATTGGGCCTAATATTTGTTTTCCCAAGTAAAAGGGTCCAGTCAATCAGGCAGCCTGCCTGGAGAATAAAGGACCAAACCAGATTTTAATTGCCCAATGGGCATCCTTTCAGCACAGATCTGTGTTTATGTGCCAGAATAATTTGGGTTTGTGTCTGACACAGGAGATCTGACTTGTGGAGGGACTTCAGTCTGGGCTGTTATTCTTGGAGGACTGGGGAAATGAGGGTGTATCCTCCCTGCCCTTAGAGTCTGCACCTGAAGACACCTTTCAGGTAGGAGTTGTTTCCTATTGGTGACCAGAATGGTGAATGATGTGCAAGCTCTCTTTAAAGTAATGTGGGAGGGGAAGGAAGAAAGAAAGAGAGAAGGGACAGAAAGATCCTGAAGGGTTTTCTTCAGCCTGGCTTAATTTGGAGGTGACACTTCATATGTCAATTTAAATTAAGCCATTTCAAAGAGCACCCACCCCAGAGCCTCTGATGCACTCTTAAGACAGCAAGTGTGGGGCACGTTGGGTGACTGACACAGCTGAGGACAGAGAGGGAGGGAGCAGCAGGAGGAGCTGAGATGAAGGGTTTCATGGCAGGGCTGCTTTGTCCCCTGCCATGTGTGATCACATGTAATTACCGGGCTGTAGTTCACCTCTGTTTTCTTTATCACATGTTTGGGCCTAGTGTTCTGGTGTGTTAGGTCCAGGTACCTCGTTCTTATGTCATGTTTTTTTGCAGCCTTTCTGATCTGAGTAAGGTTTAAATAGGAGTCTTGTCTGGGTGTTGAACAGTTAATGTTCAAGAAAGCTAACACCTGCATTTGCAGCCTTGTCCCCTCCTATGCAACTGAATAGCATTTCATGATGGCAGGGAAATAATTCAGTACAACCAGGCCCTGCTCTGTGGGCGATGAATAAGCTCAAGTGAAGTAGAGGTCATTCATGTTAATCTGAAGCAAATAGGATTGTGGGACTGGGGGAAGAGGGTGAACCCTCTTTTATGTACAAATTCTATAGCTCAGAGGCTTAGGAAACACTTAATAGTAAACATTTGCAAAGAATCCATGCCGTTAACCTTTTCCAAGGGGAGAGACAAATGGTTTTCCTGCTTCATTTTGTGCAGGTCTCGCATTTTGGTACGTATGCAAATTGTGCTGGGTGGCAGTGTCTCATACAAATCAGCCTGAAATGCAGAGGCAGCCATGCAAGCAAAATGGCTTGTCTTTCCCTGCAGCTGCAGTGAGACTTCTAGCACAGGAGAACCAGGCAGAAAGAGAGCCTGATTTGTAAGGAAGCATCAGGAAGAGAGAAGAAAACCAGAAATCCTCCTAAATTGCTGTCCCACTAGCAGAAACCTTCATATCCGTGCTACAGTGCCGCCGTGTGTTTTTGATGATCTGAGGAGCATCCAGCACTGTTTCATTTTTCTTTGGGTTTTGGAGTGTCCTTATCCTGACTTCTCAAGGCAAGGAAATCTGTGATCAACTCGTGGCTGTGCAGAACCGGGGAGGTAATGTTTGGGAAGAAATGAACAGCACTTTTTTGAGATTAGGACTGAAATGGGCATGGAAGATAACATGGATGTGAAGCGTAAGCAGGTACCTTTGCAGGAATATTGACTGCCTGTTGTAAAGACAGTGTGAGGGCTGGGCATTACATTGTGCTGCTGCTGTTCTCTGTCCCAGCTCCTTTGTGGATCTGTGAATCAGGTTTTTTCACACTGTTTAACAGCAGTTACTGATACACCTGCATAGAATCATCCTAATTATAAATCTAATGTGTCTCCAATCCCTTTGCAATATTTCTTTTATGAGTTGGGTAGGAATCAGGCATTTACAATTCCAGGAGTAAGTCCCCTGTTCTCTCCCTCTTATACTGTGCTTTTCCGTCAAGTGTACCAGGAGCAAGTATCCAGCAGGGTGGACTGAGTTTGACTTTCTGAGTCTGCAGTGTTTCTTGGTTAACATGGCAACAAGACCAAATGTTATTTAATTTTAATGATAGGTGACAGCAAAGCAGAAGAGAAAAGGGAATGGAAGCTGATCAAAGTTCATAAAGACATGCACTTCCTTGCCTTTTTTTTTTTTTTTCTTTTTTCCAGCCAGACCTTTCTGGAGTTCTGGCTCTTTTGACCCCATGGTGCTGGAGTGAGCCAGTGCTGTTGGGCTGGACTGTGGGGGGCTCTGAGCAAGCATGTGCAGAGCACTCCAGCAAGCAGGGAAAAGGGCTGCTTGGCATTACCAGCTTCCCTGTGTAGGTGCAGACACTCCTTGTTTTCAGAGAGGTGAGCTGTGAGAGAACAGTGATGTGGCTGCAGTTTCTCACTGTGCCTTGCTGGATTGGTTCTTGCTTGCTCTTTGATCTTTTTTCACACTGAGTAACAGGCAGCATGACTGCAATGTGATGCTCTGGCTGCAGACTGCATTGTCTTATTGAAAAGTGAATTGCCTCAGAGCCTTCAGTCTATCTCCTGAGATATTTCCTGTTACAACTAGGAAAGCTGGGATTTCCACGTGATTTTGAAGCTCAGAGTTCTGATGTACAGTGAACACAGTGTACAGTGAAATCCTGTCTCTGTGTTCATTCATTGCTGCTTCTGATCCCTTCTTTTCTCTTCCATTATCTCAAATGCTTTTGGAAACTTCATTTTCAATGCACTGTATCATCTCACTTGAGTTCCCTTCTGTGGGCATCATGGTTCAGTAGGAAATGCAACACTGGTTTGAAATGTTTGCAGACAAGATAAGGAAAAACACATCTGTGAGTTATTAGGGTCCGGAGTAATGTCTTTTACCTTTGGAGCTTACAGATGTTTTTTGCCTTTTCATCTGCAAAATACTTACACTTTCCAGCATTGTCTGCATCCAGAGGGTGTGTCTTGGCAGGGAATTATGTTGGACATGCAGGCTGGGTGAAGCTGCCTTGGGCATCTCCTGAGCACTCTGGCTCTGTGGCTCAGCCCTTCCGCGCACTTGTATCAGTTTTAGCACTTCTCCTCTGGTCACTCATGAACTGATTCTGTAGTGGGAGACTTTGGTATTTTATTTTGTAATTGTTCGTCCTCACGTGAACTGCAGGTTTCCATAAGAACCAGGGCTGCCCTCTTCCCTTGGTACATGAACACCTCTTTTCCCCAGCAGTGACAGCCTGTGCTTGTGACACATCTGCCTCTGCACAATGATGGCAACAGTTGGGTTTTTCCAGTGAGTTCCTGATCAGACCCTTAAAACTTGCTGGAGGTTGAGCAAGTTAAATCCAGCTTTTTCATTGACCAGACCATTGCTCTCTAAAAATGATCTTTAGACAAAACCCCCTTTTTAAATTGTGCTAGAGTTGTCCCATTTGTGAGGTGTTGTGTGTGGAGGTCAAATCTTTGGTTAATGTTTCATTTCCATGACCTTTTGTAGATTGCACCCATTCCATTCCTACCGTGTTCCTGGCAGAAAGGGAGGAGAGATACCATAACACAAGTAATGCCCTCATTTCTCCAGCTTCCCTGAGATACAGATATGTGATTGCCACTTGTTTTTGCAGTTTTTGCAAAAGTAGTCTTTAACTCCAGCCATTAAAAGCATATTGGACTCATGTTGGTTATAAGTGCTAAGGTGCAGGAGCTGCTTTCTAGAAGTGCCAAACACCTGGGAACTTCATCTGAAATGGCAAGTGTTTGGTGCTTCTAAAACCAAGTTTACCATGGAAGGGATCACTAGGAGGAGCCTTTTTCATTTCTCTCCCTCTGTCTTGCAGACATCCATATTCAGTGGTGCTTTCCATGAGCATAGTGGGTGCCATACTGCAATTGCTGGGTTTCCAGCCCCATCATAGGGCTGTTCCACTCAAGGTTAGGTGTTTCCTAGCTTGCAGCTTAAACTTATGGGCAACCTATACCTGCTGCCAACATCATCAAGGAAGAAAGGCAAGATGTAAAGGCTGTATTTTAATTAGGCCACAATCTAATTAACTCACCAGTGCACACAGACAGACTGCACACTGTGATTTTCTTGCTCATTCCCACCTCTTTGGGGATTTGTTACCAATCTTTCTCTCTCTGTGGGAAGAACCTGGAAGCCAGGAGTTTTGAGCTCTGTTTCTGGCAGTGCCATTGATTCACTTGTGACTTTGTGCAAGTCTCTTTGGGTTTTGCTTCTGAGGCTTTACAAACATAGGAGGACAAACACACTTCCTTCACTTTTCAGCATTGATTGGGAGCCCTAATTAACACTTAGAAAGCAAGGAGCTTTAGACTACAGAGTGCTGCAGATGTATATTGCTGTGGGAATACAATTAATAAATAATGGTACAGGAGTTCCCACACTGCATATTCCAATGGTTTATTTTCATTATTTGTTTACTGCATACAGTCTGTATCAGTCATATTATATATCTCCTTAATTTTTCATTACTGCTCGAGAAAAACCTGGGTAGGAAATACTAATACTTTCCCTCCTAAAGTACTGACTTAATGGTACTGTGATCCCAGGGAAACTCTTAGAGTGTCCTGCTGCTCTTTGGCTGCCAGTTCTCAGATTCCAGCTCTCCCATCATGGCCCTGGTCACAAGAGAAGGGGACAGGTCTAACCAGATAGTCTGACCTGCCATGCAAAATGGATCACAAAGTTTTAGCCAAAGATTTCTACTTCCAGCTCAATAATTTCTGCTTAGGTTAGAGCAGGTCATTTAGACAGACATCCAATGGGGATGCAGAAACTGTAAGTCCCTCATGGCAGAGCCATTCTTTCTGGCCCTCAGCACATTCTGCAAGATACCTGGCTTTCTGAGTCTTGGGGTTCTCTTTGCAGCTGTAACCCTTAGACATTGAGGTTCCAGAGGGCCAGGCAGTCTTTTGAGGAAGAAGCCAGTACATTAATATGTTGGGTGGATATTTTTTGTGTTAATGTCTTGTTATCCAGATAGTGGAAGCATCACTAAGCATCTCTTGGGGTTTCAAGTGTTTCCTTAACTCTTATCCTTACCCTACCAGGGAAATATGTTCATTTTACTTAAACAATTCGTGTAGCATGTTATAGAATGGATCTACCAGATTTATTTCCAGCAGCTGATGAGACCAAAAAGTTTGGGATATTGGAGAAGGCACAGAATTTTACCCCCGCTAGGAAGGGAGCAGGAGCCAATGTACTCTGTGTACCCATGTGCTCTGGATCTGGAGAGCTCCACACCCCACTAAGTGGCTTTGGAAAGGTTAATGAAGGGAGAAGGTGCCAGCAGATGGCACTCATGAATACACAACATTGTCTCAGGGTTTTGAAGGGCCCCGATCACTTCTGGCATGTGTAGCAAAAAGCGCAGAATAGGGCAACATTCACCTGCTGAACTCAGACACTGTAGGGCAGGTGGCCAGTGCTGCAGTAAGCAGAGAGCCTTGGGTTGGTGAGACCCTGTTTCCATTCAGAGCAGCTCATCTTTCCAGGCCTGGTGGGTACAAGGGCACAGGAGGGATGTAGTGATGCAGCCCTGCTAGTTCAGTGATGACTGGTGTCACCACCAAACTTTGGGGTTTTTTGACAACAGGATGGCCTACATGGCACCAGGTGTACTGGCATCAGATGTGGTGGCATGCTCCTGCCCAGTGCCCCTCTCCTGCGACAGACAGTCCAACTGCTGTCTGGTGCAAGAAGTGGCCAGAATTGGGGCTTTATGGTGCTGGCATTTGTTCCTGGTGGGGTGAGCAGTGACATTCAGCTTTCATTAGAAGACAAAAATGGCACACCAGGACATCTGAGGGCACATTTTCAACAGTCAGTGAAGGCAAAGTACAGGCTCTATTTCTGAGCCAGATGAGCAGTCTGTTCCTGGTCCATGGGACTTGTCAGCCCAGCAAAGATTAGTGAGGCGAAAGCAAAGGCTGTAAAGCTCCCCTCCTGTCCAGCACTGGTGAGAGAAGGTGATAAGGGATTCATTGTGCAACCAGGAGATAATTGGCAGCAGTAGTATGAAGCAATGCCAGTTTTTTTGCCATAGAAATTGTCCAGACATTTTGTTCACAGCTGTGATTCACCTTGCTGCGCAGTCAGTCTGTTCTGGACCATGCAGTGTTTCAAAAAGAGCATGGCTGCCACATAAAATCTCGTGGGATTGCCCAAGACTGTGTGCAGGACTGAGTGTGAAAATCCATTTTGCTGGTTCAGGGCTTGGGAAAGGCAGGTGGTGAAGGGACTGGACCTCCAAAGGGCAAGTCAGCCTCCTCTTCCCTCACTGCAGACACCAGTAAGTGTAGCTAAGGCTGTACAGTCACTTATCTCCTTGGAGGAGGAGGAGCTGGGTTTCATGTGCCACAGCCTGAGCTGACAGATCAGATCTCTTCGGGAGATGGAGCCCATGTCTCATGTGATGACAAGCTTGAAGGAGTAGGGGTGGGTCTCTGTGGTGATGTCTGTGTGGAAAAGTGAACAAGAGAGATTTTGGCTTAGCCAAAATGCAGAGTGCCTGTCTTACCTTCTTCTGTGGCTTGATGTGTCTGCCCAGTGCACAGGGAGAGTTGGATGAGGCTGTATGCTGGTAGCCCTTATTGTAGCTTGACCTGCAGGTGTCAGCTCCAAGGAGACACTGTGGTCAGTGTGACTGGTCTTGGCTAAGGCGGTCCCTTGGGAGCTTCAGTACAAGTCAACGGGAGCTGAAATGTTGGTGATGGGTAAGCCCATCCTGCTCAGCAACATATGTGTCTACCAGCCAGCTGTGAGTCTGTGGCCACGTGTCACTTTGTCTTGTAAAGAGTGAGTGTGCCCTGGAGTTGCCCAGCTGTGCGTTACTCCCAGAGCTCTGCCCCAGGGAGCTGCTCTCCAGAAATCACTGCTTACCTGCAACTGCAGGGCTGTGTGCAGCCCTCTGAGATGTAGCAAAGACAGCATGTGCCAGAGGGATGGTGTTTCTCTTCCTCTGGTGATGAGGAATTTATCTGGCATTTCCTCCCCTGCCTTGTTGAGACTTTATGAACTTCTGGGATTTCCTCCCCTCACCACAGGATAGCAGTTGTTCCCATGGGGCAAGCACCCCTCTCCTCCTGGAGCAGTGGCTCTTCCCTGGGCTGTGCAAGATAATTGGCCTGTTCCCCTGGTGTGGAACCAACGGCTGTGCAAGGCCACTAACGAGAAGGGGCCAGGGTAGCAACAGGATTAAAAATATGTATGAGCAAACATCTTGTTTCGACTGCAAGGATGCACTGAAGCATAAGAGTCTGGGTCCTGCAGAAAGCCAGAGGCAGAGTGGGTTGGCATTCAGACTGGCAGCTGCACAGTAAAGCCACACTGGTAGCACAGGAAAGGGAGGGCAGGAGCCCAGGCTTATTTACACTGGTGTAAGCTGGAGTAATGTCATGGAATCACCTACTACATTTGGCTGCATCCTGTTGGCTGGAGTCCAGTGTGGATACATGGCATCAGGAGAGCATGTGGGATACCACCAAATACAGTACTGGCCTCTGGCTCTCTTCCTCTCTGACAGTGGCCTCCATATGGGATGGGACCTGTCATTGAAAAGATTGTTCGTATGGAATCGTTACCTGCTCCATACAGTGTTGGGAGGTGGATACTGAGTGTGATGCCCCATCCTGGTGGGCTTCATTGGGCACTGGCAGAAGCTGTGTGACTGCCAGTGGAGGTGTCACAGTGGCACAGAGGTGGAGTGGGTGCTCCAGTGGAACATGCTGCTTTTTCCTTCATGAAAAAATAAAGATATTTCATTTAAATTTCTGTTTTAAGGGTGATTGTTCTTGGCTGAGTTGGGTCCCTGTAAAACTTCACAAAGTCATTTCAGGTCGTTGAAAGCTGTCAATGCACCCCAGTCGTATTCCTCTCATGCAGTGAAGGATTTTTTTGGGAGGAAGGTTTATGACATATCTTTGCATTGAAGAGCTCAGACTGGAAGGGAGACTTACCAGCTGACTGCAAAGGCATATCCATGACAAGGAAGGCTGTCTTGATACCTTGGCTGAAGAGATGAAGGCCTGATATGAGATATCTTACAAGATAAATTAACATGGAGGGAGATGGTTTCTCTGTTTACATGCTGGGTTTACCAGGGATCATAAATCCCTGAGCTTTGTATTTTATGGGTACCAAAAGAAGGAAATATCTCATGGAACATGGAGGTTAGCAGAACAGTTGGGTAACCATGCAGGTTTGTAGCCTTTGTGATGCATGAGAGCACCCAGACACTATCACTGGGACAGGGATTCTCTGACCCCATGGGAGCTTACTGGATTCCCAGATATCAGCAGGCCCAGGGTGGAAGGGGAGTCTGACCTGGCACTGCAGAGCAGAACAGGTCCAAAGCTCCAATCAGTCTCTGTCTCCAGTGGCATTGATGCCACGTGTTTATCTTGGAAATCAGACCCTCCAGCCCCCTCTCATTTATTAGCAATTGCAATAGAAATAATAATTGGATTCAGTCCATTGCATTTAACATTTTAATGTCAACTGAGGAATTCTTCCTGATCCCAGCTCTTGATTAGGTGACATCTTTGAGCACCAGATTAATAAGACTGACTGCATTCTCTGAACAACCAGCTTTCACAGTCAGGGGTAAGGGCTGAAATGTACTGTCATGCTTTATACACTTGACTCAAGTTGGCCAAAAGGTCATTCTTATAATCCTTAAAATATTTTTTCTTACTATGTTTGATTTTGATCCATATTGGATGGAGAATAAAACTTCCATAGATTTTCCATGAACGGTGTTCTCCCACCCTGTGGATGCATGCTGAAATTGGTGCTTCCTTGAGCTTCTTAAAGGAGCTGTCACTGAAAGTGTTTTGAAAATGCGTCCAATAGGTCATACCCTCTTCCTATTGACTGTCATGTGGCCAGGGTCTCATGAACATATCTTTCCTTAATCTTGGGTTTCAAAACTCTTCTACTGTTCAGCTAAGACTTGTCAAACCTGGGTTGTTTTGCACACTGAAATGCATAATTCAAGAATCATGAGAAGGAAAAACCCACTGTTTTGTCATAAAACTCATGCTGCACTGCTCTCTGGACTCTGAATTATGATAAAAGGATTATTTCTGGGATAGTGGCCTTTTGTCTTCAAATATTTGGTTCCATCTATGCTATGTCAAAGGAGACTGTAGCTGTCCCAATGACATGGAAGATAAGTCTATGGCATGAACTTCTCCTTGGTGTTTGTACCTGCACCCATGCTTAGCCTTCACTATTGCTTATGGAGTTCTCTTTGTGGCCAAAGAAAACCAAGGGTTTGGAGACAAACAGTAGAAATACTGCTTGGCACGAACAAATCTTGCACATTTTACTGGCTGTGCCCTGGTGTGAGCTGCAAGTGTGTGCAGGGCAGAAAGGGAAGGAAGGTGTTGGAGAGTGAAGAGAAGAAGGGGATATTCTCCTCTAAAGAAGTAAGCGCACTGAGGTGGTCTGTACATGTAAGTTTAGTTTTTGGCACATTCTCCATTTACTATCGTGATGTGGTCAGTCTCACTAATAATCCTTCCTCTGGACCAGCTTCCTGAAATCCTGTTTGAAGTGTCTCATTTAATCAGGTTTCAGAGGAATCTTTCTCTTCAACCATTGCAAATTGTTTGTATCGCAAAGACAGTCTCAGTCCTGCTGCTGTAGCTGTTACTGGGCACACGAAAGAAGAGAGGGGCACTTCAGCTGGTGCAGTTAGTGCCTGTGTGCTACAGCAGAGAGCCTTGAATCTTTAATCCAATATCAACCACTTTGCCTGGTCAGCAGCTGGAGAGTTTCTTGCATTTTAATTTTCCAGGTCACAACCCCAGTAAGCTTGAGAAGGGTATTCTCTAAGTCAAGACACACATTCTCTATCATGCTTTTTCTAATTGTAAGGCTTCAGTCTTGCAGGCTGGCGCAGAAGTGCACAGACAACCCTTGTCTCTGGTCTTCTAGTACTGGGAGGGCACTGCCCTGAGCCAGCCTGGTAGTAAACTCTAACTGTCATGGGATATTCTCCAGGCAATGAAGCCTGCATTTGTGGAAAGGGAACCACATAAAGACATTTTTCTTCTCCAGACCCTGTGGGCTGATGTCATCCTGATGCCTATGGTACCTTTGCATTGCAGCATACTGGGAACCCGCATTCTCTAGCCATCACAAGCCATCGTGCAGAGCTATGTGTTTGCCATCCACAGCACCTTTGTTCATACTCACCCATGATACCAGTGGAGCTGTGAAATCAGAGTTCATACTGGTTTAGTATGAGGTTAATTCTCAGATTCACAACATTTTCTGTGGGAAAAGTGGATTTTCAAGGGAGAGCTGAATGAGCAGGAAGAGGCACATGGACATAAGGATCCACTTTCATTTGTGGAAGGGGAAGGAACCACTAAAATTGAAAGCAGCCTCAGCTTCTCATCTGCTTTGAAACATTAACTCAGCCCCTCCCCTATGATACCATAGGTGAGGGTCTAGGGTCCCTGAAGGGTGCAAACCTTTGCGTGTGTCTGTGCTACAGGCCAGCCAGAGGTAAGTCAGCCTGGGCTTGGAGTCTGTCTGACTGGTTTATCATGGGATGATAAACTGAAAATAAGGTAGAGTCTTTCCTCTTCAGCTTGTCAGTTTCTGGATGTAAGTCTGTATCTCCATCCTGTTTTGTAGTGCCTTGCTGCTCCCTTCACAGGCTGGTTCCCTTCCGGCTCTCATGGAGCCCGTCTCAGGGCTCATAGGGAAATCATGGACTTCTGTGGCATCAGACCTTTCTGCTTTCACCAGAATACCCTGAAGGCAGCAGGAGATAAGGTATGGCAAAGTTTTCCTAGCAGCTGCTCGACACTGCTTCCCTTCCACAGCAAACAGCACTCTAGTGTCTTCAGTCCAGAATCATCCCCATGTGAAATCTTCTGGTGATGGAGCACAACAAAGAGGTCTGAATCCCTGCCTAAGCCCTTTCTGCTCCTGAAGTACAACTGCATTCAGTGGAAAAGAGCCAGAGAGCAAGATTGTTTTATTGCAAACTGTCTGCCTGACAAACAGGCATTAAAAAGATTCAGTAGTGGTCCTAGGGTAAAAGCTGTTAATTCCATTTCATTTTCTAACAGCTTTATTGGCTTGAATCAGTTAATTTTCATACCTTCCCTTTAGATATTACCTTGATATGGTTTTGATCTGGGATGTTGAGATGCTCTGGACAGTCACAGGTTAAACACTGACCTCCATATTCACTATTTCTAAAACCCTAGAATGTCAGGTACCACCAATGGTTTACCCCTTTCAAGTCTGTACATCAAGGTGGGAGCTCAGCAGGTCTCCTGCTGACAGAGCTGAGATCAGATGTCAGGAGCTGAGGGCTGTGCAGGCAGGGCTGCTTCACACTTACTCCACCTCAGTGCTTCAGTAATTAGTCTTAATGATTACATCGAGGTGAATGTAAATTAAAACCCCATATCCAGACACTGCTAAGCCTGAACTGCCACAGTGTGGCAGCCTGTAAAATGATGACATTTCACCTCTTGAGCCTCTCTATTTTGATGTCTCCTGGCAGGCACAAGAATTGGTATCATTCCTGCTCCCAAGTAGTTGGGAAGAAAATGGAGAATAACTTGTGTAAAAATCTAGTACGTTGGCAAATGCTTTTCATACTAAAACAAAGATAAACAGCTGGAGAATGGTTTTTATATGTGTCACCCACCTCTAGACATTTTGCAAGCTGAAAACAGAGGCACGGTAATGTGTGGCTCTTCCAATGAAGAATCACTGTTGAATGACAACTATTTTTGGAGAAGATAAATTTGCTGAACTTGCCCATCTTGCCATGGTGGTTTTACTGTCAGATTGTTCCTTTAAAGCGTACTGCACATAGTCATGCATAGCGGTTCCTACAGGGGAAGGGATCTCTCACCTCTACTGAGATTCTCTAGTGCAGGGGGTTGGGCATGGTCATGTATCAGTAAATCTGGTGCTTGTGCTGGGCTATGATGGCTTGGCCACACTGCCCTGGGTGAAGAATCTTACTCTCTGGTGCCAAGAAGGACTGGAAACCATTCTGTGCTGTTTGGATAGATAGGGTGAATCTTGACTTTCTCAGTCCTGAGAGCAGGTTGAATTCAACATCTTGAGCAGATAAAATTCAGCAGGCAGGTGGGCCATCTTTGTTTGTTTTCAGTCAAATGGGATGTTCCCCATGAAGGAGCATGGTTGATGTTTAAGTGCAAATCACGACTGGACTTTACAGTGATTGTCCTGAAAAATTCTGGATCCCACTGGTGTTTCTGCAGGAAGCTGTGGGGTGTTCTGTTTACAAGCTGTGTTAAGGTAGGGCTTGATACATTCAAGCTGTTAGTCTTGTTACTCCTGTTGGAAGGTGATTTAAATTACAATTTACAAAAAAAAAAAGAGGCCTGGGAGTGACACTGGGGTTCCATGGGAGACAATACTGGGAGGTTACTGTACAGCTGCCACTGACCTGCTGCCCAGCCTGAGCTGCTCTTTGCCTCAGTTTCCTGTCTGCCAAAACTGGAGGAGCAATGCTGCTGGGCTGTAGAGCTTCCCATGGGGAAGAATCACTAAAGACAGCTCTGGTAGGATTGCAGAGCACAGGTATGAGCAGTATCAGCTCATATTGTTTCCCTCTTGCAAAATCCTCTTCCAGGTTGGGGATCTCCTTGCAGACATTCCTTTCCTTTCTGAGAGAGGCAGGATTTGTGAACCTGATGCCTACTACTTATCTGAGAGTATTTCTGTTATAGGTAATCAACTGTATCTTTGTCTTAACTTTGAATTTTCTATCACACACCTCCCCAGAGTAGGAGAGCACTACGTTAGTTCTACTAGCTCCTGGAGGTGGATTATATCCCACTTGATTGTTTACAACAGTTGTGAAGATTCAACACCATTTTAATGAGGTATAGCAGTAGTATATTAAGAAATGTATCTATTAAATGCAGTCTTTAGTAGTTGATTGGTATTTAATTGACATGTGTTAATAGTCCTATTACATCTCAGTTAAGTCCACAGTTGAAGCAATAATTTTGAATAGGGAAATCGTGGTTTGAGGTAAAAATAGGTACTAAAAGTACAGCAGCTTTTAATATAAAAATTTTATTATTAAATAAAGTGTTAAGTATATTAATGAAGTCTTATACTGACTTTAGCAAGCGTTTACACTTAGTAGATATTTTTAGAACAAACTAAAATTACACAAAAGACACATTCTGTCAATTATTGCTGGAAGATTCATAAGGACTTATCTATGGAGGTAATTTCTGTCTCCTCTTAGGAAAGATTCAGACTTCGTCATTTTACAGGAAAGTTTTTTAAAAAGTGTGTTGTTTGACATGAAGGTGGGCATTCTTCTCCAGGAACTTGGTCCTGGGGATCAGTAGTTTGGCAACCGAGCTTCTCCAAGCTGTGGTGTTACTGCCATCCATGAAGGTTTCAGACTGCAGCACCTCAATCCACAGTTACTGCAGCCACAGGGAGGTACCTCGTGGGTCTCTTGAGTACAGGGTGAATGAAACCCATGTTTCACAAGGACAGGGTGAAGGACAAAGAGTTTCCTGGGGTGAGAAGACAGTACATGGGTAGATCCCAGAGGAAGACACGGTGTTTGGTGCCTTGCGTGATCCCACAGATTCAGTCTTCAGACTTCAGGGGACATTTCTGTCCTGTCTTGCACCTGAGCTGAGAGGGACCCTCAGGACAGCAGCCATGCATGAATTCTCTTTGAATGAGCTGTGAGTCTCTTTATGAGTCTGTGCCCTGCCCCTGAGCGAGATTTGTAGGACAGGAGTGGGAAGTATTCTAACCATTCACAGAAGCTACCTGCAAATGGGGTAATCCAAGGCACAGAGTCTTTCGGTGCCTTACCCTCCAAGAGGCAGCACGTGAGAGCAGCAGCACGGTGGGAAGGCCTCTGTGTGCCAGCCTCACTGTGTCACTTTTCCCAGGCTGTGTTACTGCCCCATGCCCACGTAAGCCCTGGGTACTTTCACTACTCAGCAACTTGAATCATTCCCAGGCAGCACCTGTGTGTCCTCCTTGTTCTGTCCTTGCCTGGATCTCAGCGTATCCCAGATCCCACAGCTGAGCAGTTGGGACCCCTCGCTGCTGGCAGGCAGCCTGCCTGTTCCCATTGCTACATGTCGGTAGGTGGTTCCTATCTAATGAAGCTCCTTTCCAAGGGAGGCTGTTGACGCGCTCCAGCATCGCCAGATGGTCCCCTTACCTCTCCTCTCACGCTCCCTCGGAAATATTAATGATCCCTAAACCTCTCTGATGGAGGGGCTCCTTTTTGTGACAACCTCATTACGTGGTTATCAGAAGCTGCCACTATCCAGGTTGTCAGGACAACCAGCCTGATTCAGAGCCGCTGGGAAAGGTCTGAACCTCAGGCAAATAATCATCCTCAGCTCCCAGCAGATGCTCACCCACAGCCAATCACTGGGTGCTGGGAAGCCATGACATCATGGGCCAAGCAGGGCCCCAAATTTAATTGTTAGCTTGCAGTGTCCCATTGTGTCCCCTCCCACCAGTGCTTCCCACATCAGCTTCTGGCACAGTTAATCAAGTGCTGCTGTGGTGCCATTTCAGACCCCCCGGGAGCTGCCTGGGCTCGGCAGGGATGGTGGAGGGGCTCCCACAGTCCCCTATGTAATGCAGCCTCGGGGAGGCATGGGACTGTGGGGCCGAGTGCGGGTGCCTCAGCAGCTTGGCATGGGGGAAAACTGCAGGGGACTGTAATACCCACAGTTCTTACAGGACAGAATAAGTTGCTTCTTATTGGGGTTTATTAATTGATGATCAGAGTTAATTTTATCTGTAAGATGAGCTCTCTGGCAGCTACCACTGAATGTGGGAGATTATTGGGATCCTTAATGGGATACCTTCTTCCCATGAAAACCTGTTGACACCCCATCAGCAGTCATGCTGTATTGCTCAGATTGTGTCATGTTTGCCAGCAAGGTGTGATAAATATGGCAGAACGAGTTCTAGTGTGGATGAAGGCTGTGTCCACCTTCCTGCCCTGTTGAAGCAGAGGGCACTCTGTGCCCTTGTGCTTTCACTAGGGCATATCTGAGCCACCTCTGGAACCATGTATCCCATTAAGGTTACATTCTACATAGCTGACCAAGGCATCCTGCAGATGTGTATCTGCAGAGCTTTCCTGAATTCCTGCCCTGCTTGGGCGCATTCCCTGTGAAAGCAGGATCAGGCAGATTTTTGAAAGGATTCCTCTTTTTACTCAAGAATTTAAACTCACTGGTCATCCCAGCAAACCGTACATTTTATTTCTGAAAATGCTGGTGCTTGGTGTCCTTTGCTGAGACATTCAGCCTTGCACACCCCTCTGGCACGGGGGGGGTGCTGGTCAGGCAGTGCAAGTCTACAGCTCTGCAGTCAGTTTGGGAGGTTCTATCTGATTAAATTTAAGAGGTGAGGTTACTGGGCATCAGGCTTTCGAAGTCCTCAGGCACGTTTTGGAGGCTGCAAGAAGGCTATTTGTTGCTCAGAGCTAAAACTTCTTTCTCTTGCTTTGCTAGGTGTTGGCTACCTGGCCCTGAATTTCTGTGGGGTTGCATCTTCAGGAAGGAGTTGCCCCTGAGTGACTCCTGGCTGGGAATGCCCCAAGGAGAGGCTGGGAAGCTTGTGCACAGCCCATCACAGAGACACTCCGGCAGAGATGGTTGTGATACAGCCAGTCCTGCCTATTTTAGTACACAAGAAAGGAGCTGTTGGGGTTGGTGATGCACCTGGTCCAGCCAGGTACTTCCTCCTGCTTCTCACATACCAAAAAGCATTGGGCATCGGGGCTCAAATTAGGGCAGCTTCTGAAGTTATTTTTGCAGGATGACATCCTTGCTTAGAGACCAGATGGCTCCTGAAAAAAACAGGGTTTGGGCAGGTCCTGCGGGTTGTGGAGGCTGGACCTCATGGGTGGGCGTGCGGACTCTCGAAGCATTTCCAACTCGCTGGGACATCCACATGACAGTCACACGGAATTGATGTCTAGCAGGGACGGCCCACTTTCCTATGCCCTGTGGGGACAAAGCCATCACCATGTCCATGTCTGGGCCAGGTCAGGCCCAGCCACACTCTGCAGGTCTGGCCCAGCCCAGCCCGTCCCAGGTGGACCCGTGGAGCAAGTCCAGCTTGCACTGCCGAGCCCGGCACCCTGGGACTGTTGTAGATGCCTTGACCATACAGTCACTTGTTTTCTCCCTCTCCCAGCAATGTGCTTGAGCAATGTGCCCACTGTCAGCACATGGAGCTGCTCACAGTGTGCAGCAGAGCCCTCCAGCTCCAACAGGGTCAGCGTCATTACAGCTGGGATGAGAAGCAAGGGAGCTCTGTAGTTTGGGCAATTTCCCCTTTGTGGCCTTTGCTTTTGCTTCCTCTCTTTGTCTCCTTTGCCAGGAAGGCATGGGACAGGCATGCAAAATCAGCTTCCTATCAGGTATGGTGGGACAGTTGGCTTCCATCCAGCAGCTTAAAAATAGCTGGAGAACCCAGAAAGGCTGAAATGCACAGGTTCAAGGGCTTTGTGGTCTCCAAAGGCCAACCTGAAATGCACAGTTGTTTAAAAACCCTCTGTAATTTTCAGGCAAAACTCCACTGTGCACAGTCAATGCTTGCAAAGTTTCTTTGGCTCCCAGGAGACTTGTAGTTTGGACAGGGCTGAGAGTAAGGGATCTGATCTGCTTTTTCACTGCATGCAGTCACGGAGTCAAGTTTCTGTTCTTTCACAGGGGAAAGGAAACTGAAACTTTCCCTTCATCTGCTCTTGCCCAGCCTTTGGCAAAGTCAGATGGGAGCTGAACTGGGCTTGGTGCTTCAGAGAGCCTGCAGTTTTCTTATGGTGCTCATAAGAGCAGTTTTGCTAAAAGTTTATGCTAAAACTAGATTTTAGTTGGACTTTTTAAAAGGAATGAAAGTGATTCACTCACAGATTCAGTCCTAACATCTGTAATTGCCTGATTTCATGTTCTATCTGCAGCTTTTCCTTGAGCTGCCTTCCTCTTTTGGAAGCCTGTAAGTGGGACACGTACTTCCCATGGCTTGTGGTGCTCCAGGGTGTGGGGCTGGTTGATGACCCACCAGTCTTTCTGAAGCCATCAGGAATGACTTTGAAGGTGGCTGGGTACTGCTGGTGCCCAACCTGCTCAGTCCTTTCCAGCTCTGAGCTGTTTTAAACAGCAGTTTGCAGCAGCCAGTGTGGTTTGCAGGGCTGGGTGAGCCTGTGGGGACCCTGACCGCTCCTTCAGCTGCATTCCCTTCCTCACTGCAGTCAAGGGACATTCCTCCAAAAGCTTTTCATGGACTTTGAAGGGGGAAGAGCCAAAGGTGAAAGCCTGCACTCTCTGCTGACTAACCCACCTTGGCTCAACAAGAGTGTCCTCTGCAGGAGTCACCCCATTGCTTGTCCCAACGCTCTTGGATGCACGCAGTGCTGTCACTGGGGTGGACACTACATGCAGCAGAAAGTGGAAGGCCTCCTCTTCCATTGTTGAGGGACAGCAGATTTGCACAATTCCTGCTGCCCTTAGAGGATCCTGAAAGTCATCTATCCACAGGAGTAATTCTCTGTGGGGGTGGAAAGAACACTGACAACTTGCTCTATGGCTTGACTGTAATCACTGCAGAGCCAGCCAGCTAAGTGACAGATTTGACTCATACTGGGGAAGAAAACCTTTGTGAGATTTCAGCTTACAGCAGGAAGGGACAGTAGTGATTCAGTAGGAGCTGCTTGTCACGTCAGTGTGGACTGGGTGACTCAGTGAGCTCTTGCTTCTGGAGAACCTGTCCTTTGAATGAGCTGTAAGGCAGCAGTGTGATCCCTTGTAGTCAGACAAGATCACATGCTGTGTGGTGGGGCTGGGAGGGTTTGTTATCTCCTCTTGGATGCATGTGGCCTGCCTTACCTTTGCCAGTAGCAGCCACCAGAAGGTAAGTCCTCATTGCTTGGCCTTGGCTGCTCCATAATGTGTCATTAAACATACCCAGTGCATCTCCATCAGGAGAGATGCAACAAATCAAACAAAAACAAATGGCCAAAGGTATGCTCACTTTGGTATGTAACAGCACAGCCCTTTCCACTGGTGGCACCTGGAGCTGGTAGAGCTTCCTGCCAGCCCTGGGACCGGGCACAGCCCCAAGCTCAGAGCATGGCTGGTACTCCCAGCCCCAGCACTGCTCCGTGCCCAGAGATTGTAAAATTGGTCATGTTTATCTGCACATTTTTTTCCCCTGAAAATATTGTAAATGTGAGATCATGCTCATCAAAGCTGGGTCTGTTTCTACTTTTGATACCTTTCATGGAGGAGCTGAACCCGTGGATTCGAAAGGAGCAGAAGGACCACACGTTGCCAAGGGAAGCAAAATTGGAAAAGAATGAAGGAGAAAGGAAAACACAGACCGTGAATAAGACTTTTCTTCTGGTGCGTTGGAGGATGTTTGCAAGGAACTGCCCTCTTTGTCGCAGGAGTGGCCGGAGCCGGTCGCTCCAGCCTCACTCCTGCTGAGCTTCTCCCACGTTCGGATGCGGACAGGAGAAGCCCACAGGCTGTCACACGCAGACGTCATCCGGGGGAGCCCCGAATTTCACGGTGCATTTCCTATTCCCAGCGGACGAAGACCAGGGAGCGTGATGATGCCTTTCAGGACCCATTTCAGCCCCGGCCGGCGCCGGTCTCGCCTCCCAGGTGCCCGCACACCTCCGAGGGGGCACGCGGGCAAGGGGCCTGGAGGGCGAGCACCCCCCCGCGCCGCGCTTTCCCTGCGCGCTGCCTTGAAACACAAGATTTGCCCCCAGCCCCAGCCCCGGCCCGTGTGTCGTCACCGGCCGCCCGCCGCGCCCATTGGCTGCGCCAGCGCGGCTGCGGCGGCCCCGCGACGCGCGGGGCGGGCGGGCGCGCGGCGATTGGCGGCGCGGGGGGAAAGCGCGGCGCGGGGGGGGTGCTCGCCCTCC
>NW_024580665.1:4540069-4540593 GCF_017639235.1 Corvus kubaryi
GGGGGACGGGCGGGGCGGCGATGAGCGACCGCGGCTCCAGGTAACCCCGGCCGGGCAGCAATGACCGACCGCGGCTCCAGGTAACCCCGGCCGGGCAGCAATGACCGACCGCAGTTCCAGGTAACCCCGGCCGGGGCGGTTCCAGATAACCCCGGCCGGGCCCTGCGGCCGCCGGCGAAGCGCGGTGCCCGTGGCCGGGTCTGCGGCGCCCCGTCTCCTCCCGACGATGGGAGGATGATGCCGCGGGCAGGGCCGGGGTGCGCCGGTGCCGGGGTTGTCTCTGCGTCTCCGGGGTGCCGCTGCCGTCAGTGACACCTGTGTTGCCGGGCAGTCGGCGGTGACCGGAGCCCGGTGTCCTGCGGGAAGGATTCCCCGAGCCGCAGAGCCGCGGCTGAAGTTGTGTCAGCGCCGGCACCGGCCCTGGACGCGGCCGCGGTGCGTGTTCCCCATCTCCCAACAATGCCGCCTCTGGGCTGCGCTTCTGCAGAGGAGTGAGAAATTCTGGGCTATAAATAACTCCGCCT
>NW_024580665.1:4540693-4623211 GCF_017639235.1 Corvus kubaryi
TTTTTTTTTTTTTTTTTTTTTTTTTTTTTTAATACTCGTTATTGGCAACGCGCATCCGATTGACCTGTGCAGCAGCACCTGCCAAGTTTTTCCCAAAATCCGTTCGTGGAAGGGTGGTCTCTCCTTGTGCATGCATGGTGGTGTCTGATGCCACACTGGAGCTGGTCCCTGTGCTGGGTTGTCCCTTTGTCCCAGACTTGTACACCAGCCAGCCGAGGAAGTGCTCCAGCATGATGTCTGGCCGCTCCAGGCTTCCCTCCTCCGGCGGGGGGATGCACTCGGCACGAGTGGCCCCTTTTTCTGGTCATTGAGGCAGTTTTCAGATCCGGTTTTCACTGATACCAGAACACGAGCCTTGTTTTAAATACAGCGAGGTATTTAATGTGGAAGGCTGAGGGAATTCAGGCAGGAGAAGCCATAGCTTCAAAGCGAGCAACATCTGAAAGAGATGGTGGGCCCGGGCTGGGAAGAGCGGGGTTGTTTGGGGGCCTGCAGCCCCGAGGGTTGTTGAGGGGCTGGATTTTGCCTTTCCCCGCGCCGTTCCGTTTGCGGGGTGAGCACAGCGTGTGTCAGGAGTGAACAGCCTGGGTGTCTGTGCAGAGAGTTTGGCAAACCCCCTTAAAGGCTCGTGCCCCTGATGCCCCACCTGCCCGGATCCGACCCCGCGCTGGGCTGCCTGAGGGGGGACGCTGCTTTCTCTTGTCTTTCTGGGCACGGTCGGGGATGCTTGCACAGGGAACCTGGAGGCCAGAGATCAGCATGGGCTTTGCTGAGCGATTCTCGGTCTGACATGGACCGCCTCAGAGCGAGGAGGAGGGGGAGGAGGACGGGCTGTCGGGAGGGCCGGAGCCAGGCTGCTGCCTGCCTGCCCGAGGGAGAGAGAGGGAAGAGGACGCTGCGGCTGGAGGGGTGGTGAGACCGACTTCCCCGGCTCCTCTCGAGTGAATCCACCTTCTCTGTGGCTGTCAGGCGGGGAGGAGGGGGCTCGGGCACAGCTCCGGAGCCGCCCGGGAGGAGGACGCTGTGCCGAAGGAAGCGTGGCACATGGCTGCGGAGGAGCCTCGGGCTTCCAGTCACAGGTTACCCAACGATGTGAGCAGAATACAGAGTAAATTAGGGGTCGGGGGTAATGGGTTGAAGGTCTGGGACATGGACTGGTGGGTTGTTCGAGGCCAGGGAGCAAAGGTTGCCGTGGCAGGTTACGTGCATGGAGGGGAGGGATTGACTTGAGCCGGGTTTTCTGCCGTGAGCACAGGCTGGTTACAGAGGGTGATATTTGTGGCTGTATGGAGCTGCATGGGTTGGAGCTGCATTCCTTGAGCATGGAACTGGGCAGAGGAGCTGGTGGCAGGCATGGTGCAGGGGGCTGGGGCTGGGGGCTGGCTGGCTTCATAGGTGGGGGGCTGCAGGCAGCTGCCTCTGGGCTGCAGAGGAGGTTGTATTCTGAACCAAGATCTGCATGGATGGCATTTCTTAACTGAGTGACTCTGGATAACTAAAAGTAAGTCTCAGTAGCTCCTGTGAGCTTGAGCTCCTGTTACGGTATTAAGTTTCAGGCCTCATGGGCCACTGCTTGCAGCAGCAACAGTTTCGGAGGCAGCTGTAACAGCAGGGCTGCAGGACTCAATATCCAGGGTGAGCTGCTTTGGTTGTCACAGGCCCTGGGCTTGGGCCTTATTCACCTCAGGGCTTTAGCACAAGCATGCTGGCTTTTTGTAGGGACTAATGGGGTCTTTGTGCCCTCTAAACCAACAAGCCCAGCGAAACTCTGTAGGAGGATTTTCTGGAAGTTCGTGAGCATTTTGCTGCTCACTACAGGGAGGAGAACTTTACATTTCCAGGCAGACTGTTGACTGGGCAATTTCTCTGTAAAAATCTGACCAAAACTCAGAAAATGTGTGGAAGTTGGAGTCCAGATTGTCCTGTGTGTCTTGAGCCGACTCACAAGGTCTGGAAAAACAAAATTGGGCACAAGAGGTTGTCTTCCTCCAACCCTCCATATTTCTTTGCAGGTTTTGTACATACAGTTACAGGGATAGGTGAGACACATTAATCTCTGCAACATATTGTTGGTCATAACAAACCCAGCTCTTGTGTTAGCCATCTTCTGGCCTGGCAGCATTTGCTCCTAGAGGAGAGCTGGTTTGTGGGGAGAGTCCCACTTTCACTTCCTGTTCCCTTTGCCTGAAGCTTTCTTCTCTTTTTCTTTTAATACTTTAATTGTGACTATGGGTCCAAGCGTCCTTGGAGCTGACAGTGTTCTGGGATCAAAACCAGCTGGGATTCTCAAGGTCTTTCAGATATGCCTACAACTCCTCCTTCATTTTAGCCATGTCTGCACAGAACTGGTCTCAGGGGGGATGTTGCCAGATTTGGCTTCCGCTGCCGCTCTGGTTGGACTCCCTGTGACTTTGGGACATTAACAGTGCTGTCACTTTGTGCCTCTCTGGCTTGAGTACTGATTTCTGTTCCTTGCTGTGCTACACAGTGGGCAGGCAGGAGCCCACTGTGATCTTCCTCTTTCATTACCATCCTTTGCTCATGCCAAAGGTCCTTGAAGCTTTTCTCCCAGGAACTTAGTGGGGAGGGCAGCAGTAGAAAGGGAAAGAGGAACGTGAATTAACTTTCACCTGCAGAAATAAACCTTTTCACTCATCAGTGCTATTTTGTGTTTAGCTAGCATTTTCTCCCTGCAGCTCTATTTTGCCTTTTACCTTTCAGACACAAATAGTTGAGCTTGCGTATCTTCTTTTATGTTGGCTTTGATTTTCATGTTACTTGAGGAATGGCATTAGGCTGAGTGGTAATTGGTAGGTTTCATTGGGGCTGGGTCAGCACAGGTAGAGACACTGATGTGAATGTCTTATCTCAGACCTGCTGTTGCTGGTTGTCTCCTGCTCCTAGCAGTAATTTTATAGTGGAAAAATATTACAAAAATATCTGTGTTTTGCTAGTGAATAGTTTCAGTGCTTGGAGTTCTGGAGACTTTTTCCAGGTGAACATCAGCAGCTGTGGCTTGCATGCAGTGAAAAGCAAGTGTATCACTGTGCTTTGTTGGAGATAGCCAAAGGACTTTTCATTTTGCATGTTCAATTGCACTGCTCCAACTTAGCTCTGACAGTGCATTGCTCATGAGCTGGCTTCCTGGGTTTTCTGAGACAGGGAATTGGGCTGCAAGGTGCCACTCACTGCTTCAGGCATTGTGGGATGTGGCAGGTGGGTGCACCTTGCTCTGGGCAAGCACCATGGCATCTGCCTTGTCAGTCCCACTGACAGGCATCCAGGAAGCTGGGATGTTCTTGATGCAGTCTCCTGTCCCCACCTTCTGGAGCTCTTGACCCCAGGAAGACTTGGGCAGGGGACAGTCAGGCCTACAAGCGCTCCAGGTCATTGGCTCCTGGACTGGGAGGATCTTTGTGTCAGCATGTGGCACCAGCCCTACCTGCAAGTCTGGCTCTTAGAGCACTGGGCTAGGTGCCCCTCCAGATACCCTGATGTCCAGTCTTGAATCATCCATCCCCTCCAGAGGCAGACTTGCTTAAACAGGGGCATGTCCTGCTCAGTTGGGGAACCTC
Organism: Corvus kubaryi; assembly: GCF_017639235.1. Lineage (NCBI taxonomy): Eukaryota > Metazoa > Chordata > Aves > Passeriformes > Corvidae > Corvus > Corvus kubaryi. Next base: position 4,544,269 of record NW_024580665.1, read on the forward strand.
TGCCATGAACATTGCTTTGTTTTGCTCTAAAGACTTATCGTTATGACTGTGTGCATTAAGTATTCAAGGGTAAAATAGTGTTGTTATATATTCAGTGTGCTCATTTCCCAGCATTAGTTTTATTGTCAGTTGCTTATCTCGTAGTGTACTGACAGATGTGACTGAGTCTTTAGTGATGCAGAGCAAAGCACATCTCTGCCCTGGAGTCTTTGCTGCCAGTTCCACAGTTGGAATAGTTTTCAGTGCCTCCTCATGCTGGGTTTGGGGCTCGGTGTGGTACAGGTGCTCTGATACAGCACTGTAAGGCTCATAAAGATGGGGAACAGCAAAGTGAAGGTTGGATACACATCCTTTGCTCTGCTCTGGTCATGTGTACTGTTTTATTGCCATCAGAAGCAAATTAAGGCAATTTGGATCCAAAACATGCGCAAGGAATCTTTGGGTAATTTCATGTTTCTTTATTGTCCCGATGGCAAAAGTGTGCTTTCTAGGGAATGGAAACAAGGATTTGGATGTGACCCCTTGACTTCTGAAGGTGACACCTGGCACATGGACCAGTGAGCTCCGTGCTGTGGTCCAGCTTGCTGCTCATACATGTGCTTGGCTTTGCCACAACTCAAGGTACTGCAGTATCATTTTTGTCCAGCTGTAGATCCCCATAAGCCTGAAACAAACTGCCACTTTGACATTGCAGTACGGCACAAACTCCAGAGCTGGGCCATTCTCATTTCCTTTCTAATCCTCAAGTGCTGAAAATGCTCTGGCACCTTAGCAGGCTCAGTGTTGCTCTGCAGGGTGTATGCACAGTTGGGTGCATGTGACAAGGGGAGTACCAAAACATTTTCTTGCCATGTCACCTGAGTGGGCTCATTTCTCCAGACAGTTTTGTTGAAGGGGCAGCAGCTGTGCCCCCCCACCAGTCTTTGTCCATTTGCTGGCATCAAAAAATTAGTTTCCTTTATTTAGAAAGGGCACTGGAAAGTACTTCTCTGTGTCTCTCGAGGGGACTGAAAGGCCTAATGTTTTCCATTTTCTGTCTCCTCCTTCTCTATTCGCTATTGTGAAGGAGAAGATCCTCCAGATCAGAAATTTTCGAGGCGCTTCCCTGCAGAGAGTCTAGATTCAACCTGCAGTGCCCAGATGCCAGCTCATATTTATCAGGTGCATCCAGCCATTCCCCAGATGAACCACAGGGCTGCTGGTGCATGGTAAATCTGAGAGGGAAAAACTGAAGGCACACAATTAAAATCCTGGGCATTTGCTAAAACTATTTTTAATGTCTCCTGCCCTCACAGGCAGAAGATTGTGGACTTGGATTTGGGATGCTCTTGATGTGTCACCAGAAGAGCTGTCAGATGTGTGCATGCAGAAATGGAGGCTTGGGAAATGCTTTTAATTGTGATTCTGCTCTGCACAACACAGATTGTCATGCTTTGAGCTCAGGTTTGTTTGTATCAGGGACAGACATTGATACCACAGCTCCTATTGGTGCATGAATATTTCAACAACTGAAACGATGCCTGCTCCAGAAAAGAGATGCTTACATCCGCGTTTGATCTTTTTAGCAAGCCTAGCCAGATCAGGTTGGCATCCTGGTTATTTATTTCCTACAGATGTGGTCTACATTAGCTGTGCTGTGCTATGAATCTCCTCTCTTCGTTCCAGAGAATTCAAGCTGGGAAGAAGTGAGATTTCTAGCAAGAAAAAAGACTAAAGCAGACAGAATTTGCTCCCTGGTTTGTTTCTTTTTGAGGAAGGCACCTTGCACTTTGTAGGATGCATGACCAGAAAGAGGTTGGCTAATATTTGGAGGTATCTAGAGTGGTAGTCTGTGGGGACAGTCTTCTCCCTTCATTTCTGTCCCACATCCTGTACCACACCTTCTCTCCATGCTCTTGTTCTCTCTCCACTTCTTCTTGCATTGGGGGAATGCAGAATCCTCCTTTTTAGTGGCATTAATGAATAATGTTTAGTGCTTCAGAAGGAGTAAGCTGAGACTGGAGTCTTCTGCAGTATATTGACAGTTCACAAACAGAAGTTGTGTCCTGGACCCTTCTTAAAAGCTATAGTGATACTGAAATGCTAGAACTTCTGCTACCTTTGTGTGTTTCTGAAGTAAATAGTCCACAGAGCATCTAGTTAGGGGGCTTTATATGCCCCAACTTGTAATGCAAACAGAACTTTTGAGCAACCTTTTCTTCAGGGCATGCTCTGTCTTCTCCCGTGGTCTGTGGAGCACTCTGGACACTTGGGGTAAATGCCAGTCTCTTTCATGTAGTAAGGAGAAGCAATATGAATCTGGTTACAAGGTAGTTTTCCAGTTCTAAGTCCTTGATTTGGTAAGCTCTCTTTCCTCTCACTTAGTGGACACAACAGCACATGGATGAAGTTCCCAGGCCCACACGTGACACAAGAGGTCTGTTACCTTAATCTTGAGTACTTTTTGAGTTGCATTTCATGTCGTTTGCATTGCTGATCCCAGAAGAATGGCAGAGCCTGGCCTCATGGGCACACCTGAACATGTGTGACTCTCTGTTTGAGGACTGCATCTATTGCAGTGCTTATCCTGAGTGTAATTGCTTGCGTACTGGAACGGGAATTACACATAGCTGTCAGTGTATGTACCCACAAACAGTCTGGTAAACATAATCCCAAAATTAACCCATAACTGGACTGGCTTTTGGGCAAGGAGAGGAAAAACTGTGCTCTTGCATAATCCAACAACCTCTAAAGCACAAGTTCTCATCAGACTGATGGCTTTTTTTGGTGGAGTCATTAGGCAGAAGATACCTTGGCACTGGTCTACCCTGCATCATTGAGGAGGCATTGCATTGTGATCCATGGAGCTGGCTGTGTCTGACTGCAGATCCCCCCCTGCCATGGAAAGGGCAGCTCAGGCTCCCTCCTGTGCTGACTGGAATTTTGAATGTTGGTGCCAGAAGGCAGTGAGCAGTAGGTGCATGCTTCAAGCATTTTTCTGCACTCTGAGGATCTCAAAGCATATTTTCTGTGAAAGCTGTTTTAAAGATTAACAATAAATGGCTAAAAGTCAGGCCTGGATAAAAAGCAGAGATGTGTTAAGGCAGGGTCTGACTGCTCCAGGGGGGCTGGGTGCCAGGTTGACTCGTGTCAAACACACTGGAAACAAAAGGATGAAGTCAGATGCCCAAGGTCATTGGTAGGGTACTGTCAGACCAGTGGAAGATAGCAGTTAGAAGCAAACATGATTGAAGTTTTGTGTCCTGAACTCACCATGGGGAATAGTGGTGTTGGTGTGGCTGGGGACCTTGAAAACCTAGGCTAGTAGGTGCCTAAATGGGTCCGTGGCAACTAATGAGAACAATTTCCATCCAGCAGTGCCAGGGAGAGAAGAGCCCTGGCACCCTGAGGCCACAAGGCTCATTTGAAACACACAGAGTGAAGGAGCGACATGTTGGATGGAGAATTGCTACTGGTGATATGTTAGGTGTTAAATGCATCTGACACAGGAAGCTTGTGAAAAGGTCTGGATTCAGGATGTGCTTGTGCTTAGCAGAAATGTTCTGTTCTGTGATTGCTGTGAGCAGAAATACAAGGCCCCCCAGCCCCTGCTCAGCTGTTGCAGGCTGGTGCCAAGCCGAGTGTTGTCAGGTGGCCATTGCACGCTACGCAGGTGGCCACAGAACACCGTGAGATTTGGAGTGGAAGATGTAGGGATCCCTGGGGACTGGGGATTTAAAGGTGCTTTAGACCCCTTTACATTGCGTTTTGCTTCCAAGTGTTTGGGCGGGGTGTCCTTGTATGCGTATATATCATATGCAAATGGATTTTGAGTTGTGTGTTTTGTCTGAATTTAGAAAAGGAGTGATTTGCAGAAAGAATCCTCCAGGAAATGCTGCTTTTGCAAGCGCAGGCCTCTTGACTGTGATTTGTGGGGGAGGAAGGAGTGGGAATGAGGGGGAGATTCACTGAGGTTTTCTTCTTTTCTTGTTGCATTTTGGGAAAACTCCAGCCAAGGCCCACATACAGTCGGATGAATCAGCCTCCCTTTTGCCATAAATAATTGGCAGCTCTAGCTGCAATGCAGTTTTGATGTATGGCTAATACACTTTTCCTTAGTTAATTGAGAAGAAACACTGCAGTAGACGCATGAGGTTGAGTTGGCCTTTGTATGGAGTCTTTGAGCTAGTAGGGAGATACTGTAGGCTGCTCCTTGAGAGGCTGGAATTTGCTGCAAATGATATTCCATACTCTAGTCTGAAGGCTGTCATTGCTGTTCGTCTGCTATAGAAAATAAATTTCCTGTCTCATACACGTGTAGAGAGCACTGTAAGTTGGCACATGGCACTGTTACTCAGTGCAGGGTTTCCTTGGAAGAGTCTGATTTTATAACAACTTCAACAGAATATTCATGCACTTAGATGAGTGGCTGTTCCTGTGCTGACAAATAAAGCATTTTGGCCTTCTCATATTCCTGTAACAAAATGAAAATCACTTGTTTTCTAAAGCATCTGGTGCCAATTCAGACTCAGAGCTTTCTGTGTCTGGTCTAGGATTTCCACTGGGCTCAGAAAACTTACCAGACAAGCTCAGCATTCACCACTGGAAGTATATGGAGTAACTGGAGGCTTTCTTGTCCTGGAAACAGGACATGGAGCAATTGCCCTTGGTGGACTAAGACTTGCCAAATGCCTTGTATTTCCTGTTGGAAGCCTATTTTTACATGGAAGGACTATATTACTTTCACAACTGTAGTATCTGTTGGTAAATATTGGCTTTAATAACATACGCTTCACTTAAGCAGAATATCAACAGTGCCGTGAAATAAGTGTGCTGTACTGGGGCAGTAGCATCAGTGTCCTTTTACAGTGTTTTCAGTGGTAAATACCATACCTATTAGTTTCATAGCATTTGAAAATTCATTAGAAACAAGTCCCTTTGAGGAACCTGTAGTTACAAATGTGATTAACTCAGCCTTGGAGTTTTAGTCATGGCCAAAGCTTCATTAAATGTTGCCTGAAAAGAGAGAATAAGCCTGGCCTTGAGTTGTTTTTTTCATGGGATTGCTTCATATGCAGGCAGCATGTGGCCTTCCTCCCTCCAGTTGTTCTGAGGTAGAAAAAAATAGGTACAAATGCAAAGTCTTCACAAGGGGCAAATGGAACAGTTGGCTGTGTAGCATTTTGCAGCTGAAGTGAATCACAGAAATGGCTCTTTTTGCCATGCACCTTTGTAGGGTACAGAAAGGACTCTTGGATGTTTGAAGATACAAAAACAGAGAAAGCAGCATGGCATCTCCTTTCCTTGCATACTTAGCTGAGGAACACCCCTGCTTGTTTGATTCAGTGTGTTACATGTGTCTGGAGAGGGGTTGTATCCAGGCCAGTTGGGCTGTGCTCTTTCTCTCTCCAGTTCACTGGACAAGTGTTTTATGTTTTCTTCAGCATAACTTTAAATGGACATTATTCTACCCCGTTTTGAAAAGAACTTGGTATTTTTACAACTCAGGCTGTCGTATAACTAACCTTTTTCTTTCCTGAACAAGGTCATTACATCATGATGCAGTAATCCTCTGTCTGTGGGATAAACCATCCTCTCTCTATGTCTCTGTCTGCTGCTCTTATCTGTGCTTGCTCTTTCTTAAAGTGTGCATGGTGGGGAGGAGACATGAGGGGAGAGAAAAAGTTTTGATTCTGGCCTGTTAAACTATGTTTAGAGAGGATAATACATGGGTTGTGAGATGCAAAAGGGCTGTTGTCTCAGAGCTATTGCTTTGATACTTTATCCACAAAGAGAAGCTCCACAGTCTCAAGTCAGAAGAGCCTGGGGATGAAATTACACCTTTGCTAGGCTATGACAGGTTAAACTTCATGGAGATGCAGGTAGCAAATTATCCACAGACTGAATTGCAAAGGAGGGCTTTAATATGGGCTTTAAAAACCTGCTGGGGAGATTAAGTGGATAAAAATAGTTAGTTCTTGTGTCCCTCTTTTTGTCTGTAGTGCTGAAAGCAATCTGCGAAGGAAGGAGGGACAATGTTGTTATCTTGGTCTTAGCCTAGAGGAACCTGAGGGATGGAGCAATGGCACTGTGGGTGGAATAGGGAAGAACAGGAGCCAGCAGCAGGGCCCAGCCATCTTGCTGCCTGTCCCATTCCCTGGCCATTAGACTAAGCTGCCTCCCTGCTTGTTGCACTTTCTAATTTGTCTTGGATGTGTCTGTATACTTTTTCCCGAGTCAGTTTACACCACAATATGTCATTCATGGCTAGCCTGGGGTGTGCCCAGTGAGATATGGTTCATAACTATTTTTGATTCACTTACAAAGGGATTAGATGACGTGGTTGCCTGGACAGCAGGGGCTGTACTTGGTGACTCAGTGGGTCTCTCCCAGTCCTATGTAACCTGAGGTGATGCCATCTAAGCTGCAGCAAGATGCCCGTGATGTAATTTCAGACTGTCTGGCCTGAGTGCCAGTGAAAGCAGGGAGGCTGCACATGTGTAAGACAGGCTGAAGCAGAAGACAGACGGGGTTTGATTCAAAATGAGACCAGGTAACTGGTAAAGTAGAGTAAAGTAGAGCAGATGTATTAGTTGTTGATTCCATCTTTCACCTACTCTGAGGGGAAATAGCCCATACTTATTTTACTGAACAGCTCTGAGTCTGTTGGAGATTAAGACAAATAACCAACTTGAGTCATCAGGTTGTAGTGTCTCAAAAAACTGCTTAAAAAGATGTCAGGTCCTCTCTGTGGGTGGATGTTAAAGTGGCAGAACTATCAGAGAAACACATCTAAAATCACATGAAGACTTCACTGTTAGCATCATGCCAGGTTTGTGGCAGTGATAGAGCACGTCTTCCAGGCTGGAAGTGATAGACGCCTGTAGCTGTCAGCAGGACAGGACTATGATGGACACCTAGCAGGTCATGCTGGTGTGGGCACAGTGCTGCACTCACATGCTTTTGCAGCTCTCAGAGCAGACACATGCATCGATTTGCTTGGAGTCCAGGCAGAGAACTCAGACTGGGCTGTGCCCATCTGTGGAGACTTAGCTGTGGCTGAGCAGTCCCTGCTCCAGTCAAAAGGGACACCAGTAATAACCACTATATCCTCAAGATATATAGTTCTATGTTTTGTACTTGTCCTTAATTTATTAAATCCCCAAATCCAAGGGTCTTCTTATGGAGATTACATGGCTGACAGTATTTGCATCCATGTTTCATCTGTGCTGACTCTGTTGATGCAGGTAGGCTCTGTATAGTTCGGTCCAGTGTCAGTGTTGTAATGGAGAAGGGGAGATTTCTAAATTAGATTAATTGATTATGCTCTTTTATCATTTTCTATTACTAGAAAAATTCTAGCAGATGAGTGCGTACTGATTTATTTGCATTATTGGTTTGTGTGTGCTGTATTCAGTGCAGGGCAGATAATAATCTTTGGACTCAAATTCCAAGGGAATGACCATGTTTGAGAAAAAACATGGTCACAGCAGCACTGTCCATTGACTGACTTTCCAGCAGCCATTTATTATGATAGTTTTGACTTCTTTTTTCTGCCACGCTAAATTTCAGAGCAGCATTGATTTTTATTTCTTCATATAACTTGTGATTTGCTGAGTTATAGGTGACAGCAGCTTTCCCCCATCCTTAAGGGGTCATTTTGCATGTGTGTGTGTTCAAAAGCTGCAGAATCACATCTTAAAAGGAAAGTCCTCTAAACATGCTTAGCTGAGTGTAATACCTTTCTTTTTGCACTTAGTTTTAAAGCCAAATATTAGAGAAACAACTCTCAGTGCTTTGATGTGGGTTCCTAATTTTCTCATTGATGCTATTAATATTGCTTGCCCAGTTTCTCTGTGGTGGGTGTCAGTGCTCTGTAACAGCAGCCATCTGTGAGAAAGGAGCTGTTTCCTGGCATGGAGTAAAATTTAGGCCAGCTGTGGATGCTGGAACCACATCTTAGAGACTGTTCCTCTGGGCGCTCCCTTCCGTGTGCTTTGCCTGAGACTCGGCACTGAGCAGAATTTCTGGTACCCAGGATCCCGCAGCCTGTGGAGCTGCATTTCTGTGTTAATGTCTGAGCCTCACACTCTGAACGCAGAAGGTAGGGCCTGAATTACTGCCACATTTGGCTTGTGCTGGTGGCATTCCAGAAAGCTGGTTCTCCTCAACTCAAGGAACTCAGCCATGCTCTTGTTCAGTTTGAGCAGTATTCCCCCTGCACCCATTCAGCACAAGTGGTGTATTATGGGTCTAGTAAAACAAGTGATAATGCAGTTGCAGCTCTGGCCTGATACTTTAGAGGAAGCCAGTTTTTCTGTGTTGTTTTCCTGTGATGTTGGGAAAAACATTATCTCTCTCTCCTTTGGCTTTAATTTCTAGGTATATAAACTGGTTAGAATTGTGAGAGCAGGGGAAAATAAACTCTAACCAGCATCCCAGGTAAGTCTTAGATATAGAGAATGTGTGTCTTGCCCTATGTTGAATGGTTTTGCAGTTAAACTTCTGGGATCTGAATGGATTTCCAAGCCTGTGTCAGAGCTCCCACAGAGGGTACCTGACATTACTGTAGGCAAAAAATAGTCTGTCAGTACTGTTGTCTTAGTGTGAGTTAACTACCTTGGGGCATCGTGACACACCTTCTAGCCTAGAGGACAGTCCTTACGAAAAGTAATGATCAGTGGCCAAATTCTGCCTGCAATTATGTGGTCTGACCTCAACTTTTCATTTAATTTACAGAATTGTGGTTTATAAAATAGCTATGTTTAATAACACATCAATTCTTACCTTGATGTGACATCCTAGATGGCATTTGCAATCGGAACATGGTGTCAGGATTTCTGCTGTTTTCCGGCACACATTCTTCCTTTCTGTAGCTACCTTCAAAGTCCTTTCCCTCTCACAAGATTTCCTTTCTCAAAAGTTCTTGGGACAGGTGTTTTGCAGATCACTGCAGGCATAAGCCAGTTACTCAGAAAAGGGCTTCAACCCTGGAGGTGCTTCCTTATAGACAGAGGAGAGATACATGGTTCTGCTCTCTATGCAGCCTTTGGAAGAATGGAAACTTGTTTCTTTGAGGGCAAACAAACCTTCTGCAAAGACTTGGGAAGTGATTCATCTCCATTTACACAGTCTGCAGTATCAGCTTGTCAGACTGGGATCATATGTTACACTTTATGATATAATGCCCCTGAATGTAATTTAGATCAAGACACTCTTAGAGTTTGCAGCAGCCAAAGTTATATTAGTGCTGATGATAATTGCTGAAAGAGTATAATGATTACCCAGCTAATCATGGCTGAGTTCCATCAGAAATGCTGAACAGTCACCTTCTGATAAAGGGCCCAGCTTTCAACTGTTGTGAGGCTTCGCTGAGCTGAGAATGGTGCAAGTCCAGACAACTGGCATAGATTCTGTCTTGGAGGCTTGTCAGATACTGGCCACATGGAAATGTTTCATGGGATCAGAAGACAGATTGGAACAGGATTTATGCTTTTTTTTCCCCTCGGACTTCTATGCTATAGAAATCAGTGGAACTAGTCAGAGGCAAAGGGGCAGAGCAACTTCACTCTTCAGCTCACAAGTCATCAGAGATTTGTATTATCTGATGTGAAACCTGTTTCAGACTTAAAGGAATGCAGTCCCAAATCCTTCAGCAGCTCCCAGTTTTTCCATTGCAAATACCAGAACCATGTTTAACCACTGCTGTGGTGATCTTGGAAACCAGAACCTGAATGGTCTGTGGAAGCCCCAGGAGCTGTCTCAGTAGGATCACAGAATCGTAGAATGGCTTGGGTTGGAAGGGACCTTAAAGGTCATCTGGTTCCAACCCCTTGCTCAGGAGAGCAGCTTGCTCAGAGTCCCAACCAACCTGTCCTTGAACGCTTCCAGGATTGGGACATCCACTTTTCTGGGCAACCTGTTAAAAATATGGAATGCTTCATGAATTTGGGTGGGTTCTTGGTAGTGAAGATGTTAATCTTGGCCAGGCCCTGAAGGTAATGTGCAGGCATATGTGCTCAGTAAGTCTAAGTAGCTTCTGCTTGGAAGATGAGTAGAAGTATTTGCTTCCCACGTGGATGGTGAGGCTCATGCAACTGGAGCGGGATTCCCATGGGAGCTGAGCACTGCCTTCCCTATGCAGCTGAAACTGGCAGTAATTTCTCTGTTGAATTACTGAATCCCATCATATTCTTTTAAAATTTATGGATAAAATGTTTAGCACAGAAATTTTGTCCCAGGGAAGTCCAGATATGGATTCGGATGGAGGCCTTACACGAGGAGCAAATGAGCTGCACAGTGAGGTCTGGCAGTGTTTCTGATCAGGCTGGTATGTCTTTCTGAAGGAAGAGTGAGAAGAGCTTTGTTTTGACAAGGAGGACATGGAGGCTCTCTGTTGGTAGATGCTATTTGTTGATTCCTTCATAAAATCCTTAATGGAAGAAAGAACTTTTTATGGTAGAAAGTGCTCATGCCAAGTAAAACAACAAGAGGTGGTGGCTTGAAATAAAATCAAGTATTTCTAGGAGAAGCATGAAATGCATTCTATTTTCAATGTGTGCCTTAATGCCACATCTTAGAGTTTCCTTGATAGCGTTTCTAATCAGCAGGCCTTTATCCATTCTCTACCACTATTAGTTACAGCCTAATGACACATAATTGTATTGGTTCTTTATCACTCAACTTGCCAAGTTGTTTATCTCTTGGAAGGCAGGATGGAGAGGAGAATTTATTGCCTCATGGTCTCTTGATGTTCTGCAATGCAAACATATATTTTGCCAAAGCCTTTGGGAAGGTGCATTATCAGAAATTGTAGGCAATTGCACACCTAGAAGTAAAGGTGTTGCACTCTGCCTGCACTGATCATCTTGCCGAGTCCTTTTAATGTGACATTACTGTACATCCACAGAGTTTGGTAAAAAGGAGATTAGTGAGAAAGCTGAGTGATAAACACTAATTTTTGATGTCTGCACATACATACACATAAATTGATTTTTTTGACAGCTGTTGCCAGCAAGCCATCAAAGCAAATTTCTACTGAGGGTAGGTGAGTAAAGAGTAGAGGTGTGTAGTTCCTGGGGCACCAGAACAACTGCAGTGTTCTCTGCTGGGGCAAATGGTGATGCTGCAGCTAGAGGGGAGTACATCTCTCCTCCAGCTTCTCCATGGAAGTCAGCGTGGGCCAGCTGCTCAACAGGGCACTTGTGTCTTGTGCTGATGTGCCTGCTGGAAAAGCAAACTTGGGAGCACCTTTCAGAACTGCAAGCACAGCTTTGGCAGCAGAGTAGATGTTTCTTTTGTCTTACAAAGAATTAAAGGTAATCTGTGCTGTCAGTGTGGGAGGAGGAATCATTGTGGAATCATAGAATGGTTTGGGTTAGAAGGGACCTTAAAGACCATCCAGTTCCAACCTCCCTGCCATGGGAGACCTTCCACTAGACCAGGTTGCTCAGGGTCCCATCCAGCCTGACCTTGAACAGTCCCAGGGATGAGGCAGCCACAGCTTCTCTGGGCAGCCTGTGCCAGGGCCTCACTACCCTCACAGTAAAAAATGTCTTCCTAACATCTAATCTAAACCTGCTTTCTATCAGTTTGAAGCCATTCTTTCTTCTCCTATGACTACATGTCCTTGTAAAACATCTCTCTCCAGCTCTCTTGTAGCCCATTTAGGTACTGAAAGGAAGTTCTGGGCTTGTCAGAAAAATGGGATCAGCCTGTTTCACTTATAAATGCTCTGCTTTGAGTGGTGTAGACAGCCAGTGTAAACGTGCTTGTGCAAATTCCAGCCTTTGCTTTGATCCATTTTGTGCAATGCGATTGTCAAACTAAGTAGTACTGGCTGCTGAAAGAGTTGGGCCAGCATTTAGATGTGTTGGCATTGCAGTTTAGATTATAGTAAGTAATTTTCCAGGGAGAGTCTGGCCAGTGTGTTCTGTGTTGTCAGTTGGGTGAAAGAGCTGAAGGAAAGGCTGACGAGCTCCAGTAGATCAAAGTCCTGGTGGTCCTCCCCTCTGGTGGGAGTTACCATCCTTAGAGCCAAGTTGCAAAAATGTCTGCCTCAGCATTTGTTGCTGTGGAGTAGGAAAGTTATCCCAAATGCCTTTGGTGGCACTTTAAGTCAGCAGATGCTGTATAGAAATGGTTTAGCACAGAGACATCTTCCTTTCTGCCAGCATCTCTGGGTGAACAGGAGCTTTTGGCAGAAGGGCTGCTTCAAACAGTCTCACGGGACACAGCAATGTCACATGGCTGCCTTTGCATGTTAAGAGCGTGTGGCCCTGTGCCCATCTCCAGAGCTCTCTTAAAAGGTTCTAGGCCAAGATCATTGTTCACTTTTTATAACTCACATGTTGTGCTTGGAGGAACTGATTTGTCTTGAATCCAGCATCACAGATTCCTACGAAGGATAGATCCAAGTTGCCTGTGGCATGTATGTCAGATAGCCACGATAATAATGGGACATAACAGCAGTCCCTCCCTTTCTACCTTTTCTAAGCACTCACCAGTCATTAATGAATTAATAATTTGCACAGAATCCCTAGGAGGTGGCCAGGAGGTTGGTTCTTTGTTGGAGGGAGGTTGACTGGAGATCTGACATCCTTGGACTCTCAACAACTCATCTTGTGATACCCTGGTAACTATGTATACACAGCACCACTCACAGGTAAGTGGAACCTGAACTCTTCCTGTTGTAAGGGTGGGTAGGAAGTGGTTTTGTCTTTGATGTCTCCCTGGAACCAGGATATTTTAAAGCTTTTCAGAAAAGAGTGGGAGTGGAAGAAATGCTATTAAGTTTTCATGAAGGAGTGGAAAAATTGTTCTGGGGAATCTGCCTTGCACCTGCAGTGCTGGTGCCTGCATTGAGCCCAGGTTTCCCAGCCCCAATTCTATGCTTTCTTTAGCTGCTCTCTGAGAGAACAGAAATGCTCTTCCCTCTCTGTTTTGTCCAGAGACACATCCTTCTGATGAAGCCTTCCAGAACAGTAGCATATTCCCATGGAAAGATTCTCTTTCAAGCCAGTGACATGTAACTTGCTGAAAAATTCATGACCAGTTCCTGTCAGAGACCTTGGCTTTCCCATGAGCATGGCCTATGCCTGTCAGATGCTTTCAGGGGGGCAGAATCTGAAGCACAGGGTCAGTCCCAGGTGCCCATGGATTTGTTTCACTATAATTGTAGCCACTGAGAAATGAGAGAATTGAGGCACATTGTAATTATGCAATTGGCCAGAGTCCCCATGATAAGTCAGTTACAGAGCAGAAGAGAACATCTGATTCTTGGCATTTCCTCCTGTGCTCCTGCACAGGGAGGCAGGATGGGAAAAATCCTTCTGATTTTTGGATTTGATTTGGGCACTGAAGGCTGCTTGAAAGGCTTTAGCTCTCATTAAGAAATTATGGAGATGTCAATAATAGAATTAATTTTTTGAAAGACATCAGCGTCTAAGAGATGTAGGTGAGGATCAGGGGATCAGGGTCAGGGGCTGCAAACATGCAGAGGGGATGCGATCAATGTACATAGCAGGAGAGTATTCAGTGAGGAATGTGGGCCAGGTGCACTTGCCCCTAGACCTGTCGGCAAGTATTTAAATGTCAGAATATGAAGGTGAACATGTGCAGCAGTACACTAAGGCAAAAGATGATTTTGCTGTCACTGTTTTCAACTGACAGTGATTGCTATTCCCTGGAGTACAGGAGATGATTTGTACAATTCAATTCAGAATATAGATTTTGATGTATTAGGTGCTGTGTGTGCAGGGGGCAGAACCAGGGCATTCCAGTTGTTTTGCTTAGCTGGGGACCTTACAACTGCTAGTGGTGAATGCTGGGCTGCAAGAGGAGGAGTTTGGGCTCTCGAGGTGTATATCAGGGACAGGTGGTGGCATGTTTGTTAATTTATATCATTTTTGCATCCATAGATTTATTAGGGCAAGTTGGAAGGATAATTTGATCTCTGAGCACAGATTTCCTAATTTGTAAGCGCTTTGCAGACTGGTGCCTGTGCTCTGGCTGGCTCAGGTTAGCTGCGTTCAGCTTCTGATGCCGAGGGTGTGCTCTGTGTGGCACAGGCTTTGTCTGTACAGTCTGCAGGGTCTGCCCTTAGTGCCTTTTCTCATTTAGGCTGAAAGGCTGAGACTTTCACCAGTGGAAAGCCCACGATTCTGGCCCTTGCTCTACAGACAAGGGTGTGGTTTGTCTAACAAGAATTTACTGATTACTCCAGAAGTACTTCTAGATTATTGGAATTAGGGATGGCTGTTACTGGCACTTACCTGTATGGTGTCCAGGGATTTACTTAATTCTAGCTGGTGAAGGGCTTTATAAACCTGAGATAAATCACTCTTCAGATGCCCAAAATGTTAGCATTCTGTATAAATATTTTCTAGACAATGGAAGAAGAATATTTTAAAAACAGGGAGTAATACAGGAACAAGATCTGCAAAATGTTGAATTTATTTAGGAGCTATTGCAGGCTGAACAGAATCTGAAGATAATGAAATAGTAATAAACCATTATGTGATGGCCCACATTTTCCAGCGGAGGCTGATTCTGTGTGCACCATCCTGCATCAACCCAAATTAGACACGCGGGTCCCAGGATGAGATGGAGAAATGTGCCTACTGGTACAGCAGGACTTCCATGCCCAGAAAATGATGCAGGGCTGCCCATTCTGAGCCACGGGCTTTGCCTTCACACTTTCTGTCCTCCCAGGGTTTGTGCATTTATTAGCTGGCAGCTTGGCTTTGGCCCCTGTGGCAGGCAGCCTGGTTTTCGGCATGCGGAGCCTCAGAGATGCCCTTGACTTCAGTGGGAGCAGAGGGAATGCAGCCCATCTCATGGCTGGGCCAAGTGTGTCTGAGTCACAGAAAGGGCAAGCAGCCAGGGCTTTTCCTCACAACGCTGAGAAAGCTGAATTCATTTAGTTCTTAAAGGAGTGTTTAGCTCGCCGATTGGAAGAGCCCACAGAAATCTGATACAACATTACTGGAGTCTATTTGGATACTTCGATGGAAATTGAATAAGACCTGAAATGTATTAAAATCTTTGCACTTTTAGCTGTAATGATGATGCTGATAAGCAGAATTGAATTCAAGATAATAAAGGAGAGCTGTCTTCCCTCTACTGTTACCTGGTTTCTCTTGAATCTCTAGAAATGTCTGCATCTAGATTATTTCAGGTTTTGTTTTGTTTCCCTGTGGTATCATACTCTCTTTAATAAATGATTAGTGGTTCTTTGTGACAATTTTTCTTTACTCCTGAAGGGAAGAGATCCAGTTTCATATCCCTTTTGGCTTTGAGGTGTATAGTTGCAAACAGCTTCTACCATGTCTCTTAACATTTCCTTCTGTTAACAGTTGTGCCTGCACCCTGGGAAAAGTTTACTCAGTGCAAGGTAAATATTTTCTCTCTCCTGGTACATTAAGGTTTTATTGTTTTATATTGTTTCTGATGACAAATAAAAGCTGTTTGAGCTGCAAGAAATTATTAATTTTGCAAAAAAACCCTTCATCTCTTAAAATTGAGTGGATACTTTCGTCCCGGTATAAAGACTAAACAAACAGGATGGGTGGTCACTGCCTTTTCCTAGAGTCTGGTCTTAAGTTTCCCTCTGAAATTTATCACAAGGGGGAAAAAACCTCTGAACGTTTACAGTAGTAGATCCTTGGCTGGTTTTCCACAGTAGCTTTCTCCTAGGCCAGTGTATCTCAGTGGTTGGGGTGGATCTCTAATCTGCCAAGCAGTCCTAGCAAAGACTGGGGAATAAGAGTAACTTTTCGTTGCTGTAACTTGTTTCACCCGGGACAGGGGCGCTCTCGTGGTGCATGTTGTTGACACAAGTTCTGAGGATGGTGCTGGCTGGTATATCATGACATGTAGTCTTGCAGTGGTTGCAGAGGGCAGTGTTTTTTTTCTTGTGATCTGGCCCAAGGAGACAGTATTGCATTACTGTCTGTGGCACTCTGAAATCACTTGGATTATAATTAGGTGATAATTTGGTGTGTTAATCCACTGTCTTCCACTGGGACCTGGACGCATCATTGTTTAAAGTTTCCCTTTCTGCATGTCTTTGCTGCCATTAGTGACCACCAGGAAGTGCTGAAGGCTGATGCTCTCTGAAGAACGGGGGCAATTATCGATTGCAAGTACTCCAGGGGGTTGTTTTCATGGTCCTTTCTCTGGCTTGTAACGCAGACAGTGCTGGTGACTAGTGAGGTGTGCATGGACATGTCACATTCCAGGGAGTGTAGCTGATGGCTCCTTTTCTGTCTGAGCACTACTTTGTGGGTAGTAATGCATCAGCTGGTAAATGGAATGGGACACTGGCTTTCCTCACTTGCTCTTCTTAGGTTTGCTGCTGAGGCATGTTGGGTTGCTGTGAGCTGTTGTGTAGGACTTTGGTACCTCAGGGCTGAGCAGGGAAAAGCAGGCATCTGCCTAAGGCTGTAAATTAGGGAGAAGCTGACAAAATTAAGCCAGTAACAGAGCAACTTCCTGTACACCAACCTCTTTTGAGTGGCTGAAGGGACAAGGGCTGATGTAGGTCTCCAGCTCAGGAAGAGGCCGTGGGGCTGTGCTGTCCCCAGCTCCTGGCTGTGGCTGCCTCCAGCCTTGCCCTGCGTAGGAGAGGCAGCAGGATGATGAGCGGCCCTTCGGCTGGGGTAGGACCCGTGTCTGGCCGCATCCCTGCGGTGACCCTGACCCCACCCTCTCTGCTGCTGTAGAGAAACCCCCAGGATGAAGGTGCTTGGCCCTGAGCGCTGCAGTGTGTGCTGATGGCCTCAGATGTTCCCAGACTTGAGAGTCTGCAGAGCTGCTGCAGCTCAAGGTGCTTATCGCATCTTTGGCTCCAAGAATTTCTTTAAAGGCCTCAAAGGTAAATGCAGGGCCAGGAATTAATCTCGCTGGGAATAGGTTCACTCGATGATTCTTAGATCATGGTTAGCTTTTGTGGCCTGTAATTTAGTGTGGCTTTTAATTGGTTTCGTGTATTCTGTGGTCTTCCTTTTCTGTTACAGTTTTTTAATCAAACCCTCTTTTTTTAAGGCCTTGCAGGGACATAAGTTTCTACAAAAATGATAATATTTCTTTATCACATGTGTTTATCATTTCATGTTTGCATGGTCCTGCTGCCAAGCAATGGATGGTTCTGTCTGTCAGCTTCTGTGAAGCTAAAGTGATAATACCTCTGATTTTGTGAAGGGTTTTTTTTTATCAACAGCTTGTATTTGCCCACTGATCTCAGAACACTGTTTTTATTCTACGTCTTCAGCATTTGGTGGCATTTCTCCCATGTAAGATTGCCTCTTATCATTGCAGCTGGCTCTACAATCCAGCTGGAATCAGATTCATCTTTGATTTAATGGCAGGGCAGCAAACGTAGCTGTAGAATGGCTGGCAGCTTCTTGTGCAGAGCCTGACTATTGAGAGTCTGCTGAGGTTTTACTGCAGAGATCCTTCTTTCCACAGGATCATCCTCAGACACTGCATTCACTCTTGTTCATGTTCTGGAGAAACTGTGTTGTGAAGGCATTCTGTTTCCTGTGTGTGTTTACCCCATTGCTTTGAGCTGAACCTTGCTCTTTTTGCGTATCTCTCTGTACTGTGCTCTGGACTACAGAGCCTGGATTTTCAGGCAGCCTCTCCATGTGCCCTGGGTTTCTTTAACCACATTCTTACTCAGTGCAAGTGCTTTCACGGTCTGTCACTCTCCCACACTCCCTGATGGTCCAGGTGGCCATGCTGTTTGGGGGCATTTCCCTAGAGCCAGGTCAGGCTCCCATCTTATCTAGAACAGTGTATGTCTGGGACCTCTGCTATCCCTTCAGTCACACGCAGGCATGGTGACGCACAGCTCTGTAACCAGAATAGTTAATCTTTGCTTCATGATTTTGCCTAAACAATAGTACCTTTAGACAGGCTCATTTTGTCTGAGATCAGACAATATATCAGCTGTTCTGGGTTGGGTTTTTTTTTAGATACTGACCCTGGCAACAGCGTCTTGCTCATTTCTGATCATTTTCTGCCACTTAGTAAAATTATTTTACCTCCAGTTTTCTTGTCTTTTCCTCCTCATCAGTGTAAAGGCTATGTTCTTACTTCTGTTGACCCGTTGTCCCTAGCAATCTAGCATTTCCAGAGGTTTGGTATCCCCCCAGTACTTCCTGTTTTCTCAGCTTGTTGGAGGTATTTTCTTGTTCTTTTTCTCTTCTTCACTTGCTATCCAGGTTGTTTACAGTGTATTGCATGTACTGTGTGCTGACTAACAACATGATTGCTGTCGGGTTTCTGAAACTAACCTGGCTCTTTATTAGGTTCTTTAAAGTCTGATAGATGTGGCAAAATAGAAGCAACCTCTTATCTACATTAACAGCAAATGAGAGAGCCAAGTTCCTCACAGAACCAGAAAGAAAACACAGTGAGTAACTTGTCTGAGGGTATTTGTGAAGTCTGTGGCAGGTGTCCCATGCTTGTACCCTCAGCACATGGCTCTGCCTATCAATATGTTCTGCAAGGAAACAAAACAAGAGGCAGATCCCTGCTCCTTACCCCTGGTGAAGACCAGCTCCAGGCACTGGTCTGTACTGAGGCAGAGCTGAGGGTGCTGTGAGCCTGGAGGCTGGCAGTGTATCCCATCTTCCCATTGCTTCTACTGTTACTTCTGGAATGGGGTCTGGAAGGGAACGAGCCTGTGCTGTTCACTGTGGACGTGGATATCTTGTAGCCAGGTACCCATTTGAGGTGGCAGTTGTTGCTGAGGAGCAGCAGATTTGCTGCTGTCTCTGTGCTTGTGGAAATGTTCTTTACAGTTCCAAAAATCAGCTGGAGTTTGTCCATACTGGGAGTGGGACACACTGGGGTACAGCCCTGTTGAAGGTTCCAGGTGTGGTTCTATATGAAGCAAGCATGGAGACCTCTCATCCTGCGTGTGCTCGCCAAGCTGGAGGGTCACGAGCCATCTGTGCCTCGGTGCTGTGTCAGACACAGCTCAGGCACGGTCACTGCAGCTCGACTGCTCCTCGCTGGCTGTGTCAGTGCCCTCACACAGGCTCAGCAGGCTGTGTGTCCCTCCTGGGATCTATGCCTGGGCGAGCAGTGCACCTCCAGACCCTTGGCCCTTTTTTTGTATTGACTGAGGAATAAAGACAGGCAGAGAAGCTGTTAAAATTTTCTTGGGCACCTTCTCTCCTTGGGTGCTGCTTCTCTGATGTCCTCCCCATTTCTCAGCCTGCTTTTCTCATAGAATATATAACAATGCAGCTATCATTTTGTGCCTCATAAAATCCTCAATTAATGTACTTCAGTTTTCTTTAAAGCCTGAAGTTGTAAATAGGAAGTAGGGGTGTCAGAGAGTAGTAGACTTCACCCAGCAGCAGAGTAAATGTTGATGGACTGTTTTAAGAACAAGTTTCTTTGCAAAGCTTTTATGCCATAAATTTGATGTGTGTGTGGAACAAGAAATCTATTTTGGGTCCTGTTGTTGTCCTCTTTCCTCTTTCCTTCCTGTTTTGTTTACTTGTTTCTGTGCATTTTGATGGTTTCTTATTTTTGGTGCCTTCTTTGACCTGATACAAGATTGCATTAGTGTCAGCTGCTGCTCTGGGAGTTGGTACTTTTGTAGGGATTTGCAGTAGGATCTAAGGCTGCTTTAGAAGAACTTACTGAACAATGAAGGCAGTTCACTTTTACAGGAGCTGTTGCAGATGGCTCCACACATTTTGGACAGTGATCTTGAGATGAAAGTACCCTGATGTGTTGGGAACAGAAATGTCTTGGCTCTTGTCTACTTATTTAAAAAACTTTGTGTCCTTTTGCACCAGTGACTTGCAAAAGTGCTCCCACGTTCTGCAGACAAGGCATCTGTGCTTGTATGGAGAAGTTCAGTGGTTTGTCCTAGCAAAAATTTGCAAGAAACAGGAATGAATCCCAGAAGTGTGAATACCTGGCAGTTGCTCTAACCAGGATTTGTAGCATGTGCAATTTCCAAAACCAGAACAGTCCCTGCTTGCTCAAGTATTTTCCCATATTTTCCCACTGAGGCCAGGGTGTTCTGGATGCCACCACCTTTGGGGGCTTTTTGTCCCATTCCAAGCTCAGTGTCCTTACCTTGATGGTTGCAGACTCTATGCAGGAGGCTGTGGACAAATGCAGAGGAATTGTGAGTAGATCCCCAAAAACCTTTATTTTTTCATTTAGGTCATAAGAGGACGGTGAACTGTTTTCCTGTTGTAATGAGAAGTCAGGCAAGAAGGAATCTCCACTGCTCCACTAGTCTGGAGCAGAATATTATTTTTTGAGCAATGAAGTGTTAAATGCTGAATCCCTGTTCAAGCAGTTTAAAAATATCATACCATTGTGGTAGCTGAGAAAACAACAGATTTTGTGTGTGGATCTTGTCTTGCTTTCAGCACATAGGTGTCATTTCTTCCCTGACCTATTTAAGAATAGCATTTGTACATTTGTTCTCCTAATCTTCCCATCCTGCTGCTCTGAAGCCAAGGTCTTGCTGGCAACTAGAAATAAATAAGTGCATGCAGCAACTGCTCCATTTCCCCCCTCTGCCTGCTCCAGATCCATGATACCCCCAAGGTAGACAGGCCATTACACACTATAAGATCACTAACGTAGCAGGTGAATATTAGATATATGAAGTTAGTCAGCTGTAAATAAAAGGCCTGGCAAAGAATAAAAGGCAAAACATTGTCCCTGAGGAAGTAAATGGGGATATGATGCCTTCCTGCCCTAGTGCCCTAAAGAGGTGATGCAGCATCTGGACCATATTCACCTCCCAGGTGAAAGGCATGTGGCAGCCTGGGCTTTGCCCTTTCCTTCCTCGGAGGTAGGAGCTGTGTCCTTCCAAACATACCATAAGGCCTTGAGAAGATTGGTACAGCAAATCTTCTCATGTGGTGTTGGTCTCTCTGTCTCTTGCTTATGGGATTTGGAGGTTTCAAGTCCATCCCATGCTCTCTTTATTAGTGGTCTTTATCCAGCCCCAGTAGCTATATCCAGAGGACTCCCTGTTCTTTATTTTTGCTTCTTGCAGTGTGGTTTGTCTCCCAACTCTCCCTGGCAGTCCTGGGGTGGCCTTAAGTCATTTACATGTCAGATTCATCCTCTGACACAGGGGTTTAATGTTGTTTATTACAGCAAGTTTCTCAGCTAAGGATTGCAAAGGCAAAATGAGCTAAAAGGTGACTGGAAGGTGCTAGAAATGGCAACTGTCTGTAAGTTTCAATTACTGCGTTTTATTGCTGCTTCCTTGTCTCTTCCAGAGTTCTGTGGTGATTGTTGTTGGCTTGGCCTGCATGTGTCTACTGAGCCATGGGCCAGTGATTTATCAACCCATGTAGTTGTCAGTAGTCAGGACGGGGTTCCTTCCCTCTTGCTGCATTCCTGGAGAGCTGCACATGTCTTGAGGCAAAACCAACTCTTGGCCTGCCTGTGGGGACCATTCAGGGAAAAGGGCCATGGCTGTTTCTCTGGTGAGCACTCTTAGTGTGGGCTGGAGTGGTGCTAGGCTGGGGTTCAGCGGGTCATGTTTATCATGGCACACCTTCTGTGAGTGTGTCAAGCAGAGAATAAACTGTTGAAAAGCAGAGAAAGCAGCAACACCTGCAGAGAAACCAGGAAAACTGGTCCTTTATTCTTTTTTACCCTTCCTTCTTCTTCCAAATGTTGGTTTGGGATTTTTTAATGTAAACAAAATGAAAAACATAAAGGCAAGATGCCAAATGGTTTATTAAAAGCAGCCTTAGTGCACCAGCTAGAGTTCAGTAGGAGTTTCGGGTGCCCAAAAATATGAACTCGAGGACTTTTTTATTTATCTAATTTTTATTATGGAAGTCCAAGCAAGAAGAGGCTTCCTTTGATACCATTTACAAGGTAAGAGAGAGAATAGTGATGGGAGCAAGTTTACATCTGCCAAACCCTGTGACTGCTTTGCCCTGTTTGCTGGTTTTTAGCCTGGGTGTAGATGTGGATCAAAACTCTGCTTGAGAGTGGCCAAATTCAAGCTCCTGTGCTGGTGGTTTGTAGTGCTGCTGGTTTGTTTGTCAGCCTTTCCTGTGCTGCAACAGGACAGGCTGTGTGAATAGGACATGAGGTGACTGCCTTGGGATGCTCCAAGTCCATCAGAACCTCAGGTGTCTGCCTTGGGATGCTCTGGGTCCATTTTAAGATGGTTCAGTGAGTTTGGTGGGTAAATGTTGCTCTGCTGAGAGTGTAGACAGAACCCACCGTGTGGTCTTGTGCATGGAATTTGGAGACAAGCCCTACACTCAAATGGATGCACGCTGGAGAGGTGGGAAAGTGGGGAAGAGCAGATAGGAGGTAGGAGAACATGGTAGAGAGACTGGCAAGCTGTCAAAGGCCAGCAGAAGAACTGGCAGTTCAACCTGCACGTTGTGAATCTGTGTTGACAGAAGAAAGCAGTGTTCCTGACAGCATGAAGTGATGACATGGCCCTTACGTGGTTCCAGATACATCGGTGTAAGGGAGCTTTGTATCTTCTACAGAAAGGGACACGCAGGATGCATAAAAGAAGACGTTTGCATTGATGCAATACCACAGCAAGACTTTTCCTGGGCATTTCTCACATATGGGTGGAGCATGTGGAGTAGCCTGCTACCTTACTAGGCTAATGTAGATTCACCTTCAGCTGCCTTTACCAGAGAAGATGAGAGAAGGGGTGAAATTTTTGTGCTGAGTTGCAACAGTTGGGATCTTTGAATGCAACAAGAGTCTGCTTCCCACCATATTAATATGAGTATTGTTCTAACCCTGGCAGATCAATAATTCAAGGTGCAATTGCACTCTTAACTGTTCCAGGAGCAGGCCCAGATTTGGGTTTTCTGGACCACTTTGGGGCTTTGACTGGTCAGCTAAGTAAACCACAAGTGTTCAGCTTGAACCTGCCAAAGATCCAGCAACTTGTTACAAAGCCTTCCTGTAGTGAGGGATTGCTGCCCGTCAGCTGGGTTGGAGTCCATTTTAACTGTCAGTAGCCTGCAGTAAGGGCTGGCATCTCATTCCTGATCTTGGACAGTGCTACAGGATTAACTCCAAAGTTGCTAACTCAGATTAGAACTCAAACTGTTTTTCTTGGCTGGTTTTAATCTGAATTAAGGTAATGAAATTTTTATTGTGGCAGTCACAATGCTGGTGTCTCCATTAATTAGCTTTCCTTTGTTTACATTTGAGTCCTCCTAGAGAGCAAAAGTGAATCTTAGGCCTAAGCTCTGAACTAGGAATAATAAGGTCCATATGGAGAATTATTTCAGTCTATCTGCAATGGTTTAAATCCACATGTCATTTCACACAGCCTCTTTCATGTGTAGACAAGGGCAAGGGATGCAATCCTGTGGAATGCGGGATATTTGAGAGGCACGGTTGATTTTGAGACATCTTTTCCAGCTTTGTGGAGCCCTTCAGCTGTGTAAATAAAAAGCAAACAGGGAGTGGGGGTTTTTTTGTTTTCCTTTTGCATATAAAAGCCTTTTCTAGGTACTTTTTCATAGTTTGTTATCTATCCCAGAGACGTGTTTCCCATTACAGTAAAAGGAAAAAGGAAAAAAAAAGGGCTGTGGTATCCTTCACTTTTTTCTCCTTTAGCTGCTTCTGGACTGTCCATTGCTCTGTCAGTCTTGGCATGTCTCCAGATTTAGTAGCTTAGAGCACAACCTTTTTGTTTCAAACCATGATTCAAAAACACATGACAAAAATACCCATGTAGCTGTCTGAGTTTGGGTATGAGTGGGTGGAGGTGCTGGTGGCTCTTCCCAAGGTAGTCAGGAGGGTGGAAGCTCTCCCCTTGCTCTCTCTGGGTGGCAGAAGTATCCTTGTGATCCAGCTGGCTTTTCTACATCATCAGGGTATGTCCATACCTTTGTTATATGAAGTAAAGTCAATTTTTATTTTAAAATAGTCACCATTTCACCTTCTGGTGCTGCAATGTTGCGAGGTGTTCACTTCATGTAACCTGTAGGAATGTACTTCCTTTCCTTCCTGTGCTGTGCTGAGGTGTAATTACTGAATGCCTGGACAAGGTTTAATGGGGAAAGCTGTTTCCCTGCCCCACACCCTCTGTACACACACATCTTCCCCTCCCAGGTCATGTAACCGTCCCAAAGCTCAAGTGGTTTAGTAAGTGGCCAGGATCCCAGCAGGAGCACAGTTTGAATGGATTGCTTTTGTTTTGATGTGATCAAAAAACACCCACAAAGAAAATACGTTGGGCTAATAGGGTGTTCTCCAGTGGGGCGGAGAGGAACTCTGGTTTTTCTTTCACAGTGTCCTGCAGCTATGCTGAAGCCTCAGCATCCTTGTTCATGTTATCTCACATTAAGCACTGGTTAAGCACAGCCCTTAAGTATACACTTAACTTTAAACATTGCTGGCTTTACTATGCAAAAGTAATTCCATGTTTTGCTTTTTTGGGGCCACAGCCTGAACAGCCACAGCTTTGTACAGAAGGGGAAAGTGAGAAAACCTGGACAAGTCCCAATATTCTTTGCATTTGGAAAAGTGAACCTGTGTGAGGAGCCATGAAACCTTTGTAGTGGGAGCAGGTACGGAGTGCTGGGAGTCTGAGGAGCAGCAGTTTCACCGTGTGGGAAGAGGCGTGTAAAGCGGGTGGGCTGAGGGGTGTTGGGAGATGAAAGCCAGATGCATTTTGTAAAGTGCTGCCTGTGGTTGCATTGGCAGTTTGCAGAGAAAGAGTTGAAGAGTTGAGGAAAGAAATGTAGTTAGATATGTGGATAGGTAGGTTATGTGTTTGAAGAGGGGAGATGGATCCTTGAAAGCCATGAACTGAGACATGCTGTCGAATGCTAATTAAGCAAGGGGGAAAATATATTTTCAGGTTATTTCCATCAGTTGTGACAAGCTCCACTGTTTCAGTCCATTCCCAGCTCTTAGCAATTTAACTGGGTGGTTCAAGGTCCAGACAAAGGACATAATAATTTAAATTTGAAGAAATGTTTAGTCAAAACTGTTAAATTTACAGCTACTGCATGAATGTACCTTTTGTATTCATTGACATTCTGTATTCATTATTGCTGCAAGTGCACTGTCAAGATGGAACTTTAAACCAATATTAGTAAGTCCCTATGTAAAACTCTTACTGCTGCAATTCCTAACAGAAGTTTGTTGATCCCATCTCAGAATGGGTGTTTCCATTCCAAGTACTTGTGACCAAGGTAGTTTTACTTGGATACAACCTGAATTCAAAATATCCCCTCCACACAGAGAGCTTCTTATGAACAGCTAGTTCAGAGGCCAAAAGTTACTTGTAGCAAGTACAGAGGATAACTTCTGAATAAATGAATATATTGGAGGAAATCATAAGCTGCTTACAGGGTGTTTGCAAACAGGGACAGAGAGTACATTCAGCAAAGAAATTACTTGGTTTGAATAATTTGTTCAGCTCAGAGCATGTTTACCTGGCTGTGAGGGGAATGGGGAAGTTTAATTGGCAAATGTTGGTATTGTGCTTTGAGACAGTTGTATGAAAGGCAGTATGAAAGGGAAGCGTTCTTCTTGTTTCTAGGGTTGTAATTCCTTCTGTAGTCTGTGTGAATGCAGCATTTTCTTCAGGGTTGTATAAAGAAGGGATGCAGTGGTTGTTTTGCAACACATGTGTGTGAGGGAGGTCCTAGGAAAGATGTCTTCACTCCAGACAGCGCTCCGGCTGTGTCTGCCCTGCCTGCAGAGCCAGCCCCACACACCTGCCCAAGGTCTTCAGGCACCCGAGGGTGGAAGCAACTGAGCACAGACTGCCCAGGGGGTGTTATAGACCCTGAGTACCCAGACAGAGTTGTCTCTGCTTCAGCTGATGCTGAATATGGCCCATTTTTTATCAAAAAGGCCTCGGTATTGTAATTTTAAATTTTGCAGAAAAGACAGTAAACATCTTTCACAAGAGTAGTGAAATCATGACTGTATCTGTTCTGTCCAGCTCACCGTCTGCTCTTTAACGGAGCTGTAAGAAAACTGCAAGTAAACATGCAGATGCAGAAGAACAGATACAGGTCTGAACTAGGCTGGGAAGTACTCTGTAATACCTTAATAGAGTGTCTCAGTACTCAATATCTGGAGAGAATCCTTCTCAGTTACATCACCATTGATTTTTTTGAAATGGATGAGTGTCACTGGGAGCAAAATTTGGCCCATACAACTAAGTAATAAATATCTTTTTGCAGGAAGTATGTTTATAAACAAAGAGTGAGCCTTGGATCTTCGAGTTACATTTGTAAAGCTACTGCCTGAGAATTGGCATGGTTCCTTCCAGTCAAGGGATCTTGGAGACAGTTTTGCTGCATCACAAGCTGCAATAGTATCTCTGAGGCTTTGAAAATGAACACCAGTGTCTCTGCAAACAGGATACTATTTGTGAGTTTTAATTGGAAGCAGTCATGTCTGAATGCTGCAGACTTTGAAATAGCAGGGCTAACATTTAAGATCTATCCACAGTGTTCCCCAGATACACAGAGGTGAAGAGCTTGCTGAGATCAAGGCCCAGCATGAGATTCTGCTCTGAACTTGAACTGAATAGAACAAATCTTTTGTGTGTATATGCTGTTTTGAAAACATTTGGGTGCTTCAGATATCTTCCTTCCTCTCCTCCCTAGCTTGGCAAGAACTAGATGCAAAAATATTACAAGACAGGCTTTTGCAAAGGGGGAATTGAGTCACAGAGAAGATGAATGCCATATATTTAAAGTCAGTGTTCGTCTTCTCACTTAACAAAACTGGTGATTGGAAGATGTGAGGAGGAAGGAAAGGGATGTTGGATCATCTTCTATAACCCTGTAATAGTTATGTAGAAGCAACTGACCTGGCTGAGAATTTAATTTTAGCTTTTGCCACTTGGCTGGGAAAGCTCTAGCTAACACACTGAAGTACACTGTTGTATTTTGGTACAATAGTCTGTCTCTTTAAATGCTTCCTTAAAGCCAATGGGCAGTGACAAGAATTTTCTCTGGAAGTAGGTAGATGTTGGTCACCTGCCCTCTTTGTTGCACAAGTGTGATTATCTTACAAATTTCTTTTAAAAGGGTTACCAGCACTGCCTTGGTTGCACGAATGGGGTCCTTGAGGACTGAGATGAGGAAAGTCCTGTTGATTGTGTACTCCATTCTCTCGGTGAGCACCAGCTGGCCTCTCCAGAAGCTGTCCCTGCTGACCACCTGGATGGCTCTCATGGCCTCAGTGGCATATGGTCAAGTGCTGTGGTAGCTGTGTTGTTTCAGCCTACAAACCAACCAAAGCAAACCAGCACAAACCTACCAAAAAGTCACACCCCAAAACCCCCTAACAATGAAGAAAAAGCCTAAAGAAGAGAAAGAACACCGGAATTCAGTGGACTGAATATATGGATACTCCATAATAATTTCCAGTAGACAGAAAGGGGGTTTTGAAGGAGTTGCCCTATGCAGAACTAGACTAGCAGGACTGAGGACTTGTTATTATGACAGGAAAACCTGCACCCAGAATAGAGAGTATAACTTGAGTTATCTGCTGTTGACATTTCTCTACAATGTAAACCTGAGAGATTCCTCAGCTGAATACGTCTTATTGGCCCTCCATTCTTTACAGATTTTCTCTAAGTTTGGGTTGGAGTAAATCAGTATAAAACACTTAAAATATGAAGTCTTAGGTGATAGTGAATGTTCTTTTGTCGTGATGCAGTGGTACATGGAAAATCTCTAAATTAAAATGAATGGAAGAGCAAATAGATTCCTCTGATCAGTAAAACCATAAATTTTAAGTCTCTTGGTGTGTATTGCCTTGTGGTTTGCTTTAGTCTTGATTTATACCAGCTTTAGAAAGTTAGTGTCAACCCTTAAACCTTCTAGGCTATCTTTCCCCTTCTTCTTTTTTTTTCTTTTCTTTTCTGGTTTACAAGTGAATAAAAGAGCTTTGTCAGTTCTTGAAACTGAGCCTGAAACAGCTCTGAACAAAATATAGTGTTCCTTTCAAAATCTTGGAAATAATTACATCATAGGCAAATTGGGCCAGAAACTGTTAATAGTATTCTTTGTGGGATGAAATCCCATGGGAGGACCTATTTCAGCAGACTGGCATTGTTTACAAATAGATGCAGTGACAGATACAGTTGTCCCATTCTGAAGGATAACTGAAACTGTGGCCTATAATGGACTTCTCAGAATAACTGCCTTGCTTTTGATAACAAGCTGGAAAAGGGCATTGGTGCTCCTGTGGTCAGCTTCACGCTGACCATCCTGGGAGTAAAGGCTGTATTTGGCACTGGAAAACTATTTGTAGGTGAGTTAAACAGAAAATAAAAGCCTCTGTTGCATAAGCTCCTGGTCTTTGAGAATTGCTGGAGGAACAGGGAGCTGTGTCCAGATGTCTCTGCTGGGCTTCATAAGCTGGGAACTCTGCAGAGAAACCTGGGCATCATGGGCTTTCCCTTCACCAGGATAACGAACACAGCATGTGTGGATCTCCCTGTTACCTTATAGTGGTTTTCATTACTGGCTACCCTCCCCCCTCCCCCCCCCCCACCTTCCTTATTAGAAAATCTTCTGCATTTCAGGATGGAAATCACAAAGATTAGCAATATGAACTGTTAGACCTCAATCTACAAAAGCATTTAGTTCTCTAGGTAAGTAGGCTAGACTGTACGTGAAAACTAAACTGGCACAAGCTGTAGTCTGGCCACAATTACAGCTGTTCCTGGGTGATACATAGCATGTTACTGCCTGTGTATGTGCTTCTGCAGGAGGGTGAGCTGTGTTCCTCCATTACCAGAGCACGTCTTTACCTGGACGGTGGGGCTCTGTGGGCAGAGCCGTCTCTTGGGAACCAGACACATGCTGGGGACCGTGTTTTTCTCTGAAGGATCACTTTTGCTTTTCCAAGTGGTGTGGTCAAAATGACAAACACATCTTTCTCTCTAACAGCTGCCTCCAATACATGACTCCATTAGTTACAAGTGTGTGATCTTTCCCATGCTTTTAGGCCTGAAGGGAAAGCTCTAGAGAATGACACCTGGTCACTGGCTTCCTGTGGTCCAGTGTTACCTGCAGTTACAGGTGGAGGTGAGCAAACCCATGGCGTAGAGGAAGCCTGGCAGTTCACACAGCGTGAGCCTATGAGTAGACATCCTCTTTGGATGGTGAACTGCCGCAGTGACCGCTGCTGTCCACTGCCCAGGCCAGCTCCAGCAGTGTGCGGCAGGAGTGGGGAGCAGCTGGAGGCACGGAGCTTTAAGGCTGCTCCTCTGAAGCCTCTGCTCTGCCCAGGGGAGCGAAGGCCCCAGGCACGTGGCAGTCAGCAGCCCTCGACCCAGGGAAAGATAAAAAGTACCAGGGAGGTTTGCCACTGGGACGTAATCCAACTTTATTGAAGGGGATCCACGGTGAGCAAGCAACAGTTGCAGTGTTCCTACACCTTATAAAGGGAGGTTGAACAAGGGGAGTAACCCAACTAGGGACCAATAGGCGGATCAGGAGGGAGGGACGCTGGATGGAAGGACTCACATCTGGTCCAATGGTCTTGGTGGGTGGAGGGAGAGGGGTCACATGCCCCAATGGGACGTCGAGGTTTCGGGGATTTCCAAGAGGGGAGGTATCTGAGGGGGCAGGGTCTCGGGGGATTGACGGGGACCACATAAGGGTAATTAGGGCGGGCTTGGGTGACAGACACGCAACAATCCAGAACTCAGGGAGGGGTTTGGGTGATTGATAGGGAAGGTGCCTGAACAAGGGAAGGGGATAACCTTTTTTGGGAGCACCGGGGGAGCGGCTTGGATCTGGGACAGATCAACTGGGAATAGAAGTGGGGAAGGTAGGGACGAACCATTAGGGTACAAAGAACATACAAAATACAATAAAAATATTGCACCACCACAGTGAACAATGAACTGCCAGCAGAGCAATTGTTAGAGCTCTTCCTAATTTGCTGCAGGGAAAAGATGCTGGAAAAGTTCAGGTCACTAATTTAGCACAAACCAGTTGACGGCAGCTGGGAAGATGCTCATTCAAACTGCTCCCCTGATGGAGGTGAGCAGCTGTGGGGTCAGTAGCAGCTTCAAGTGTGTGTTTGTGAATCAGGATCTCCAGGATCCTTGTTCCATGCTGTCTGTACTAGGGAGAGGACTGGGACCAGCTGTTGCTGGGGTTTTCAGCTGTGTGACCTTGGGATGGGTCTGTGGGATCCCATGGAGATCCAGATGTTTGGGGACGGATGCAAACTAGAGATGTGATGGTATATTTCATTTATTTTTCTTTTCACTGGACTGATGCTTTGAATCTCAAAACTGGCGTTTTGGGATTTAATTTAGATGAAATTAAATATGTAAGTCAAGTAATTTTAAAAAGTTACCGTTTTATGTGTGGTAATTTGAAAATGGGAACAAAGGCTAAAACACTCACGTCATGAAAAAGTCTAAAGTGAGCATCTCTAAATGTTTCAGTTGATAATTTAACTTTAACTTGTAAGATAATGTCAGTTAAGGCAATGTGGATTTCATTATCTCCTATTAATGTACCAGCCATAAATCTGGCAAAATTACAGTTATATCAAAATAAATGTGACTGTTGAAAATGTTAATCTCCATTCTAATAAAAAAACCAAAGCAACCCAAGACCAACCATGAAACTCCGAAAACCCCCAACCATGGCGGCTTTACCTGACCAAAGGACAAGCAGCGCTGCTGTTACCACTGGAGCTTCAGGACCTCTCGTTGTGTGACAGTCACCATGTTTGGCTGATATTCTGAAAAAAACCCTACAGCTTCCATAGCTGAAAAACAAGCTGCTTCCCTTTAAATTTAAGAGAGTAGCTGATGAATTCAATAGCTTGTGTTACCTGTGAACCAGCACGAGGAGAGATCCAGAACACATTCACAGTGATATGCATGTGCCTTCTGTAAAAGGAGCAAGATTGATTTTAGGGGATGGAAGACAAGGTGCCTGTAGAATTATAACCTTTAAAAAGATGCAGTATAGCCCACATTACTTCTGATCTGTCTGAAATTGTACTCTATTTTTGGGTCTTAAACCAGTTAATTTTATGAAGTGTTGCTTCCTACCCATATCCCCTTAACAAGCACCTTTTTTCTTACATCATAAAAAATGGTTGACTACCATGCAAGCTAGTTTCAGTAAATCATTTAACTTTTACTTTGGAAGTCTGTTTTAGAGGAAAATTTGGATTGTAAACAACTATGGGGAAATAGTTGTAAATAAAAACTTCAAAAACCTGTAACAGGGATAAAGAAATCTGTATTTTAACAGTAATACATTGGTTTTTAGGAATTGGCTGCTGAATTTATTTACAGCAACCAGCAGCAACCTTATTCAGAACAAACTTCTAACAGAGAGATTTTCTTATGCACTCAGAAAGCTTTTCCTGCCGTCTTTCCTGCCCAGGCCACCAGCCTTGGCATCGTCACTTGACAGGCATGTTTTGTGTTGTGCTTTGCAGGAGGCTGTGAGGGCTGCTGAAGATGTCCGATAGTCTGGATATTGAAGAGAAACCTCCAGCTCCACCATTGAGAATGAACAGCAACAATCGCGATTCTTCAGCACTAAACCACAGCTCAAAACCGCTTCCCATGGCCCCTGAAGAGAAGAACAAGAAAGCCAGGCTGCGCTCCATCTTTCCAGGAGGAGGGGATAAAAGTAAAGTATCAGCAGTGTGGATGGGTGGCTCCTTCTCTGGGCTTTCTGGTTGTTACTGGTTTTCGTGTTTGTTTTCTGCCACTGTTTTTTTGCTGTTTCAGTGCAGGCCATGGTACCAAAGTCTTCTGTTCCAATTATGCTAGAAACACATTTCAAAAGAGGAGGAGGTGTTCAGTCAGTTACTTTCTTGTCTATGGAAGACACTAAAATGTGCACACATTGTGCAACTTGCCTTTTAAAAATAACTTTATAGTTAAGCTGGGAAATCCTTTTCTTTGGATTCTGCTTTACATTAGCAGTAAATACAGAGATGAGGTTGTGTACTTGTGACAATACACTTGCAGAAGTGAGAGGGCAATATGCCTGATGCTGGGGTTTTTTAATGCACTTATATTCCAGGAACAGGAACAAGGCTCTTCTTGCTTGTTCCTTTTGCAGTGAAAGTGGACACAGAATGGCTTGGTTTAAAACCTGCTAGGTGTGGATCAGCAAGAGAATCTTTTAAACATGCAGCAAACAGCATTTAAGTTGCATTTCAGTCACATTCTTTGAAATGGATTTGTGGACAGGAGTGTGTTTTGAGTTAGCATATTTACAGGTTTGAGGGAAGGGATCTTCTTTATTTCTAGTGCTATGGGAACTGATGGGCTACACCTGCAAGGCTGATGTCACTGCAAGGCCACTCTTGATTGTTTTTGGAAGGCTGGGGTCACTGGGGGATGTTCCTGATGATGGAAACAAAGCAAATGTCACATCTGTCTTTAAGAAGAAGGATCTGGGGCAGTGCAAGCCAGCCAGTTTCACCTTGGTTCTTGGGAAGGTGGTAGAGAAAATCCTCCTGGAAACCATTTCCATGCAAATGAAGGATAAGAATGTGGTCAGGAATAGTCAGTGTGGATTTGTGAAGGGGAATTCATGCCGAACTATACTGACGGCCTTTTACCTTGAGGTGTCAGGCTTTGTGGTGAAGGGGGAGCGGTGGTTGTTACTTCTGCTTTAGTAAGGTGTTCAGCAGAGCTTCCCACAGTATCCTCACAGACAGATTGATGAAGTACAGTATAAATAAGTGTACAGTGAGGTAGACTGAAAACTGGCTGAAATGCTGGGCTAAGAGGTTGTGGTCAACAGCATGAAGTCCAGCTGGATTTCAAGGGTGATTCTGTCTTCAGTGTGCATCGGTCTCCCTCCAAAGAGAGCTCAGAACTATGGAACTGCAGTCATTCCCTTGGAGCTCCAGCTTACCTGTGCTGCTTGGCTGCCTCATTCATGAAGCTTCATGAGGTTGTGTGGAGCAGCTGGAGACAGTCTGGCATTCAAAACTCCTCACAGGCAGTAAAAGGCACACTGGAAGTCCCATTCCTCCCCTCAGCCGTGGGCAATCCTGATGACTTCTCTGATGGGAAGGCTGAAACTGGATGGGCCCATTTCTCAGGCAGACCTGGCCAGTTCACTCTGCAGATTGTTCCCCCAGATGTCTCCTTCTGGGAACAAAATTATTTTTCAATTGATTCTTTTTAAAGGCCAAAATGAAAGTCTCTCCAGGCTTGCTTAACTCCTAGAAAGACTTGGGTCACTTCTTCCCCTAAGTGCTAGCAGGATGGTATTATCCCTCTCCAAGGAAGCATTTCTTAAGTAGGAGATGCTGTGTGAAGTGCATGCAGAAAAGGGGAGACCCAGAAACAACCCCTCCTGGAAATGATCAGTGACATTAAAAATGTAATTAACTACCAGTCAGAGCAATCTTAGGGAACATACAAGTGTCATGATTTTAAATGTGACCATGAGGAAAAGTCAGGTAAGATTTATAGCTTAATTTTATTGGGTGAAATAATAAATGGAGGAAGTTTAGCTTGACTGGCCAAGTCCCTTGAGGTAGTTTCACTGCAGGGTTGGTTTGTGGGTCAGGGTATCAGTGGGCCTGTGTGTGCTTCACAGACTCTGTGACACATTTTTGAGGCTCCTGCTTATAAAACAGAAGGTGATTGATACATCTGCTCTCATCTAGTGCAGTGCTTTGCAGCATTACAATGTCAAATCCATAGTTCATCACTGGTGCAAGTAAATAGAATGTGAAGAAAACGCCATGGCAGGGTTATTCTGTCTGAACCTGCAGGAACTTTGTTGCCTTTCATTTGCTCACCAGACAGGAGGGATGTGAGGATGGATATGGTACAGTGTGTTCTCTCCAAGGCTGTGGTGTGTGCCAGGACTGCTGTGCCTGGGCACCAGGAATCTTTTGCAGTCCGTCCCCTGCTGGAGTGCAGCGTTTTCAGTTACAGTTTGAGTGCTTGTGTTTAAAACCTTGTTTTGGCAAGCCATTGATGGCTCTGTGGAGCCCTTCCGTGCATCTACAGTTGAAATAAACCATTTAGGCAGTAGTGTCCTGCCGCTCCCCATAGCACCTGACCTTGTGTTCTTGTATAGCTCCTCTTGCTCTCGTCTCTGGGCTAAGGTACCCCCAATTCCTGAGGGCAGGAAGCCAAGGCAGACAACTGAAATAAGTTTCCAGTGTCTTGCAGGCAATCTGTGTGGAAAAAGGAGCTGAACCTGTTCTGCTGAAGCTGTGAAATTGGCCTTCCTGCCTCAGAAATAATCATGGTGATGGGAGCCACAGTGGAGTCACAGCAGTAGTGCTTCATTCAGCCGAGGTGTTACCTCAGCAGAAATGACTTGGTTCTTCCAGTTGTTTGATACAGGCTTGCTCTTTCATTAAACCACCTGTGACTGCTGTAAAATAAATTCACTCTGTGTGTTGTGCACTGGGGATTCCATGAAGGCACTGTAGAGCATTCAGCCTAAAGAAATCAGGGAGAAGTCGACCTGCAAAGCTCAGATGCCCCCTTCAGAGGCCCCCATCCATGTTAAGTTCCTGGGTGAATGCAACTTCCATTGAAGCTGCTTTTATATTTGGCTGCGGAGTGGAGCAGAGTCTGGCCTTTAGGCATCTGATCGCCTCCTGTACAGAAAAAGAAGAAAAGAGGGAAGGAGAAAAACCCAGCAGAGTAAAGATCAGTGAAGGAAGAAAAAAGGACAAGGCTACTGGAGGAGCAGAGCAGGAAGAAGGATGGGGGGACAAGTGTGACTGGCATTGGAAAGGAGAGGGAATGGAGGAAAGAAAGTGAGTTGAAGAGGAGGCAAGCAAACAGGAGGGCATAAGCATGAGGTCAAACCCTCCCTCTGTCTCTGAGAAAAGCTGCCACTTAGCTGAGTCACATTTTTCTCCCGAACAACTGCTCTTTTAACATGATGATGGTGATGCAGACTGTGGAAGTCAGAACGATCTTTCCTTCTATTTTAATCTGGCATAGGTGCTGAGATGGTGTGGAGGCCTTCATGGCTAACTCTGTGCAGCAGGAGTGTATTGTGAGGAGGCATTTACAAGGAAATCAAGTAGGAATGTTCAGTACAAACCCCTTGCATCCAGTCAGTCAGGTGCTTCAAAGAAGTCATGCCTTTTCATATCATTTTGCCAGCTTGTGTGAAATAGAAATGATTTGATTTGCGGGGTCCAGACAGAAATGTCAGAGTTTTTAGTCTGGGGAGAGGTGAGGGTGTAGTAAAGAGATGTTTAATTCCGTATTTCATTTGTAGTGTATCAGTGTTTGGAGCATAGGTGTTATATCACAGTCTGGTAGGCACAGGTCCATGAAGCAAATGAGCCAGATCTTGGGGAATGAGCCGGAACACTTGTCCTCCAGCAGGAGAGTCCTAGAATGGACAAGTGCTGCTTTTGGGGGAACGTTTTATATAATCCCTTATTTCAGTTCTAGGTTTGACTGCTGCTTTGAACTGAATTTGATAATCCTTTAAATCTAATTTTCGCTGCATTTGCTTGCAAATGATGATGTAGAAGAAGCCAGTTTTGTTATCTACACACAGATGACATCTTCTAACTGCCAACATCTGTCCTGAAAATAAAACAACATCATCTTAGTGATAAAAGAAGGAGAAAGCTTTTGCATTTGTATTTGATGCATTGCTGCCATCTTTACTGAATGCTAAATGAAAATATTTCATCAATGAACATTGTGTAGGGGTGTGCAACACAGACAAAGGATGACAATTATTTAATGAGGATAAATGCAGCAATGCAGAGAAAGGATTAGAAGCATTCAAAATAGACTGTAAGTACAAAGAACAGAGCATCTTTCACCTAAAGGAGGCTGTAAGGTAGAACAAGAAATATGCAAATAGAGGCCTTGTGGAGCTACTGGCTGAGCAAAGACAGACCTGGATTGGGAGGGCTGCTGGTGCATAGTGAATCCAGCCTTGGGTGAGACTCCTAGGTGAACCTACGGAGCTGGCAAACATCATATTAAAACACTGCAGGAAAGTGAAGGCAGCTTCCCTCAGCCCTTACTCCACTCATTCTTTATCAGGGTCAATAAAACTGGGCTGAAGTGACGTTTGTCAGCAGTCAGACGTGCAGGAGAAGGATGACCACAAGGGATATTAGTTTCAAAAGGTTGTAAAGAGGGAGGGAGATGAGAAGCATATGCAGGTTGACTGACTTCCAAGTCCGCCTGCTTAAGTAAGATACTCCACGCTCTGGGAATACTGGTGGAGTGATTTAAAAAGAAAAGAATTCTGGAGACTAATAAAGCCTGCATTTTATGATTATATGTCTTAGTTAATTGAGATCTCAAATGAAGCTTTTCCAAAGACATTTATGGGATTCTGTTGGTGGGCAGATTCTGTGTTTTCTAAAACAGAGCTGCTGTTTCAGCCTTTTAGTTGGAAGAGGAGTCACCGCATGAGCTGCTAGTTTTCACAGAACCTGTAGGAAAAAAAAGGGTATCTAAAAGAACCTTTCCTCTCTGATCTGGCTGATTTTGAAGTGGATTCAAACTATGTTGGAGAACAGACACACATACACATGCGTGGCCTGTGTGATTTACTTCTGCAGGAACCCACAAAGTCAAACAAACTAGTTTCCAGATATGAAAACTGAGTGAAAAAAAAGAGCTGAAAATAGAAATCATGCTGGTTAGAGATAGCCTAAGAAGACTACTTCATGAACAGCTTGCTTTGGCAGCAGTCACATTGGCTGAAAGAAAAACAAAATAAAATAACACCTTCTAGACCTTCCCCAACAGGGGTTGACAGGTTGGTGTTATGTTAACCTGGATCTGTTTCTCAAGTTAGATGGTTGTTAATTGATTTGTTTTCCACTTTTAAAACACCGTTTTGAGCACACCTGATTATTAAAAGTTTTAAATGAAAAGCTGTACAGAAAATAAGTGCTTGCTAACATTTTGCCTCTAGCCAACAAGAAGAAAGAGAAGGAACGTCCTGAGATCTCTCTTCCTTCAGACTTTGAACACACCATTCATGTGGGATTTGATGCCGTCACTGGAGAATTCACAGTAAGTAACTGCTGTATTTCATGTTTACCAGAACTTCTAGTTTTTTGATGGTAAAATAACCTCCTATTGCCAGAGACATCAGATGACAGCAGCCAGGCTGTGAAGAAAGAGACTTTTATTTGTTGGGCTTAGGATTTGGGGTGTTTAACTTGTGATTCAGGCTGCTTTTTTTTTTTTTCTCCAAGGATTGTCAGCAGAGTGTCTGTGGGAAATGAAAACTAGGAAGAACGTAGGTGTATGCTTTTACCAGTCCCCCAAAGCTGCTACAAGGGCTGGTTATTCAGTGTCTTTGGGAAAGCATAAAAAGCCCCCTCCACGTGCATAGCAGACAACCAGCCTCAAAGTGGAAAGTCCAGCTGCTCTGCAGGGAACCCTTGGAGACACTCAGAAAGCAGCAGCATTGTGGAAGTCCATCCATTTTAATTTAGTATCCTTCAAAATATGTTTATACACTAGGTGATCAGTGTTTCTAGCCTTCATGTATTAATAAAATAGCTGTCAGCTTTTGCTTCTTGAATCTCAACAAGGAGTTGGGAAAAATGAATCCAATGGA
Source organism: Corvus kubaryi (assembly GCF_017639235.1). Lineage (NCBI taxonomy): Eukaryota > Metazoa > Chordata > Aves > Passeriformes > Corvidae > Corvus > Corvus kubaryi. The sequence goes on from NW_024580665.1 coordinate 4,581,819, forward strand.
AGCTCTTTGAAGTGTGCAGGGGGCTTCAGAGCAGTTTTTCTCAGATTACTAGTAGGGTGCTGAAACCATTATTCCTTAAAGCTGAGATGGCAGTGAGCTTACATTTTGTTAAGCTGTGGAGGTGAGAGGGAGCATTAGCAACTCTCCTGCCACCAGTAGTGTCCTGTGAGCTGAGTGGTCAGACTGTGTAATCACCATTGTGGACTGTGCTAGTGCTGACTGGCTGCATACACCAAACAGGATGGGACAAATCATTTGCCTGGACAAAGGATGGCTAATTTTCAGAATTTGAGCCCTAAATGTGATTTCTTCATAATTTTTTTCTTTGATTGCTACTTCTGTTTTGCAAAGCCGTTTCAGAGAGCTGGAAACTTTCTGTGTCCTACAGTAGCAGTTGCAACAATAGGAATAACAGTAGAAGAAAAAAGACACATCTAATGGCAGCACGTCTTCAAAGGAGTAGTGAAATTGAATTATCCTTAGTAATTAGGAAATACAGCTACATTTAAAGTAAGTGGACTAGTTAATTAGGCTTTTTAAAATAGATGTCATAAAATCTTACTTCAAGATTTATTCTGTGCCAAACCCTAGGGCTTGACTAAATGCTTATTTTAAAAGCCCAAATTTGTTCATTTTTGATCAGAAACTTTGCATAAAGCTTTTAAAATTGTTTTCCCTGCCATCTATCCTGGTTTTTCCTTTTTTCCCCTCCCTTTCTTTCCCTGTAGCCATTTTATTGTTTGGGTTAATCTTCAGTGCCGTTCTCCTTATCTTCATATCGTATTATGTTGCTTTCTGCTTTTGTTTTCTCTTTTTTGTGTTTGCATCACTTCTCCTTGTCTGTCTTCACCTTCCCACTTTCCTTTCTCTCCCCACTGGATGTTCAGGTGTTCTTATTCTGTATCTGTTCTTCCTTTCAGCCTTCTACCTTTATTTCTATCCTGTGTTTGAGACGTTTTCCTTCTGACTACATGCAAACACGTTGGGTCACACTCAGGTGCTCTCATAATCTGACTGATGGTCAGGGTCCTGGTTAGTTCATGTCCCTGCCAGCTGGAACAGAAAGGAGGGACATCAGGCTTAACACACTTCAGTTCTAAGCAAAAGCACTCACTGTCTGTATTTCAGGGATCAAAGTTTGGATCATTTTTAATGTTGTTATAATCTACCAGTGTAGGTATTGGTATACTAGGTGTTGGTCCCAACTAATCTCAGATGCAGGCATTACATTACACACTACATTAGGCATGTATGATTTGTCCCAACCTGGATAAAACCTGTGTATCAGCTGGGTAGTCATGTGGTAAGTACACCCTGCAAAGGGCCTGCCACTAGCCCGTACCGTGTTCTGATATTCCCACTGTCTAGTGATCACGCTGTCTGTCTCCTTCAAAAGTTTGGAAGTGCCATGGGAGTGTCCAATCAATGTGCAAACATATGGGGGTTTTTTGTTTAGAATTACTGCAGCTGTCATGCCAGTAGTGCCTGCTCTCCTGGTTATATGCAATGCGTTGGGCCATCTTCTGACACCAAACCATCGCCCCCAGCTGCATCCCCTGCTTGCTGTTAGATGCATCCCAATGCACAGCTGCATGGGCTCCTGAGTTCTGGCTTTCAGGCTTGAGCACCAACCTGTGTTGTCCATCATGAGCAAATATTACATCTCCATTTCACTGTGCTTGGAGCAACCACATTTGCTAAGAAATAGGGCTTTTAAAGCAGAGAATAAAATTGGTTGGAAACTGTTGGGTGGGAGCATGTTGCTAGAGCTTTATGTTCCTTTATTTGAAAAAGGAGTTGCATTTTCTGAATGAAGGACAGTGTGGTTAGCAGGCCTTTGGGGAGTGTTTTTTGTAAGACATGCATGTTTGAAACCATTTCCTCATCCCCTACCTAGAAGAAAATGTGGTTACCCACCAAACTTTTAAAGCTTCAAGATTATGACATTAGTAAGTGGGAAAAGTTGTGGCTGTAGATCCTAAGAAGTTGCATGTTCCTAATCTAATCAAGCATTTCTTTACAATTGTCCTGATTTTCAGTCTGACACACACAGATTATTTGTGTTGTGACAATGCACAACCTCCCAGATTTCACAATCTAACTTTGACCATCTGCTCTCTCCACTGGTCAAATGGTGATCTTGGGGCTGGAGAACCCCCAAGCCTGGAAAAAAAACTTTTATAGAGCCATTCAAAAATGGTAATCTGGCTTCAAAACTAGGCAAACAGCAGAAGCCCAGATTTTTCTCTCTCTTTTTTTTTTTTTTTAATTTTAAATTGAGAAAGGAAATCACATGTAATTTTTCTAGTCACTTGCTATTAATACTCAGGAATGTATTTTTATGAGGAGAGAAAAACTGTTTAAAAGCGAGAGGAGGGGGAATGATGCTTCCAAACTTTGGAACGGTTGTGGTTTTTCTGTTTTCCTAAACCTGCCTTCCTGTAGCCTGTCTACCACCTGATCTATTTGGTATCCACCTCGTAACTCCCATTTTAGATGGGACTTGTCCACTTTGGCCCATTGGTTTCCTCCTCCTACCACCTTCTAAGTTGTCCCACATTCTGTTTTAACTTTCTTTTCTTTCTTTATTTACGTCCATTACAGCCAGATCTCTATGGCTCACAGATGTGCCCAGGGAAGCTCCCAGAGGTGCGTCACAGGCCCCAAATGCTTCTTTGAGATGTCATAGCACTGCAGCAGCAGGTTGATGTGTGTGCACTAGATTTGTTGCTTGGCTTTTCCCACTTTTTTTCATCAATCCTAAACTTTGGAAGCCCATGTCACACATTGTTTTTTGGACAATTTCTGAGAAGAAGCTATATGAAAGTAGATAGGGGTGGCACCAAGGCTAAGGTGTCGTTTTTCCTTCAGTGAGCCCTACAGTTTGCTGGTCAATGTCAGCTGTGCAGTAAAGGGGGGGAATGACAGGCTGCCAAATCTAGGGTATTATCCTGGATAACTAAAGCAAGTTTTCATCAATAGAATTTCAGTGTAGAGCTGGGGCTTTTAGTGATTGGTTCAACTTTCAAATTCTACCTCACCCATAAGATGTCCAAGAATTCATCCAAGGCGTTGGCACTCTCAGCCTGTTTTCTGAGTCCCTGGTTTCTGTATGGTTGCAGTAGAGAACCTAGAGACATCCTTTGCAGCAGTGGTACACCTCAGTGTCATGATTTTGAGAGCTGAAAGGCAGATCCTGTACCCTGCAGCGTTCCCTGGTATGCTGAAAATTAATTGTAACAGGGTGGGGTTTATCTTTGAATCAGACAGCAGTGATCATTTCAGCAAAATGTGTTTGCATTCCTAAGCATGAAAGGTCCAGTGTAAAGCTCCTAAAAGACACTGTGTTGTCCACCAGTAGAGAATATTCTTGTTATGCCTGCCCTGAATCACCAGGCAAACAAGATTAAGCCTTAAATCATTATTCCATGGAAGAGCAGAGTTGATTTCCAGAGAAGTTTCATGCCCTTTTATTCCTCTCACAGTCATTACTTTCTTTTCTTTTTAAAGTTGGGTCCTGATTTTAGCTAGATTTTTGATAGAGAAGAAATGATTGCATCTAATTTTAATTGTAAGGTGTCAATCAAAATTTCTGCAAGTAATCTTACAGGGAGCATGGGATCTTGGTAAAGATCTGTGAGGCTGCAGATTTTAAATACTCTAAACCCACTTTGTTTCCACTCGACGTCTACAGGGCATTCCAGAGCAGTGGGCCAGGCTACTACAGACCTCCAACATAACAAAACTGGAGCAGAAGAAGAACCCACAGGCTGTTCTAGATGTTCTCAAATTTTATGATTCCAAAGAAACAGTTAACAACCAGAAATATATGAGCTTTACATCAGGAGGTAAGTAGACGTCTCCCAACAGGGGAGGTCAGGCTCCAAAGCGAGTCAGAGCAAAGTTCAACATTCAAGTGTTCAGGAAGCAACCTGAACCAATTCCACCTTGTGGAATACTCCTAAAATTAATTCTAGTTCTCCCTTTTTTTCCCCAAATATTATTAAAATAGTAACCTTGCTTTGTTGCTGGTTTTTAGAACTAACCAAGGTTTTGAAACAAAAATGCCATTAAGATAGCATTAGTTTGGTAGAGCTCCTGTTGACAGCTTCAGCTGAAAAACGGGGTGTCTGTAGCCAGCAGGGTGTGGACAGCATTTGGAATGTCACCTGCTGGGGTTTCATTCCCTTCACAGGATTGTCTGTGACAGTGGAGTCTGTCATTTCCTCAGTTTGAAGGTTCAAACCAAGACAACTTCCAAAATGAAAAAGCTTCTCAGAAGTCTTTCTAAAAACTGTGCGTTTATCTTCAGGGTTGAGAGAAAGCATCTTTTTTCCCAAATTCCATAATTAAAGGATTTGACTAATTTGACACTTCCTGTGTGCTAAAATAGCAATTCCCTTTGTGATGAAATGCAGGTTTCAAAACAGTTCATCTGAGCTCCTGAACCCAGGAGCTCTTCTCGCACTTTGTCAGAATAGAGCTGCCATGGCTAAGGGGGGTTTTGGGGAAGCTTTTCTGTGAAGATGTTGTTAGCAAGCTAATGAGAATGAATGTGTGCAATTTATTGAAAAAAAATAAAGCACAGGAGGGAAAGGAGAAAAAGCTGCTTTAGCTCTTCGGTGGAACAGAAGCATTGCCAGTTAAAGAACAATTTGCATTTTCTTGACCAAATTTCTATTTACTTTATTTACTGGCAAACAGGGCAAAAAATAGACATGGTCTGGAATTTTGTCCTGTTCTCTTCCTTGCTGTTGCTCCTGAAGGGATGGTGAGAAAGAAAAACGATCTCTGTTTGGGTTGACTTGTCTGTGGGATTCCCCAAAACAGGCAGGGTTTTTTTCAACAGCATCTGGTTCATTCTCCTTTGCTCATTGCAGATAAAAGCGCCCATGGATACATAGAAGCCCATCCGTCGGTGAGTGGGAAAGTAACCTTTGATGTTCCTAGTGTTTAAGAATTGTGGAGCAAGCCATGAGATTGCCCTGGCTGATTTTTAATTTTCTGTTGGAGATCTTTTAAAAAGGTGAAAGTCTGGTTTAGCAGACAGAAGATTGCTTGCTGGTTTTAGCTATGGTGTATGTAATTCACAACAATATGCAGCACTGCCTAATGAGCCCGTTTTAATTTAGTTTTAACAGTTTAGAATCTCATTTCTATCAAATTTCATGATTCCTCCTTAGCACAGCTGGATATATAACTGAATATAAATATGGTTATAATTGATATGTAACTCACTGGAACCATTGAAGGAAAGTTTTAAATAACCATCCACTCTAATTAATGCTGGATAGCAGTCCCAGAGATGTAGGAGTGACATACACATTAATACTGACCGAATTGGTTAGGGTTATTGTTAGTGAATTAAATAGCAAGTGACTGAATGGGATTTGGCTTTTCTTTTAAAGTGTTAAGTAACTTCATGTGATTATGTGAGGTTTGTGATTACATGGCCAACTGTGTATAATTAAATTAAAAACATCTTTGAATATTCACACTTCAGATTTTCAATCAATGCCACTTCCCTTATCCTTAATAAAACACACTTTTCAGAGGAAGTGTGGTGTTCACCAGAGCAGAGTAACCCTTCCCAGTGGCTTTTCCAGTGGATATGGACACTTTGGCAGATGCTGCAGTATTTTCTTCTAGCAGACAGCGGCAGTAGTGAGACAGTCAGCACGTCAGCTTTCCAAAATTACCGACTCAGGTCTCCTTGTTTGCTGTGGCTTCCCTTACTGGTATTTCTACTGGACCAAAGGGATGGCATTTTAAAGAGAGTGCCAATGAGATATGAATATGTAGAATGGTGCCTTTGATTTGCTTCAGTTCTCTTAAGTGGGCTGTTGTAGCCAGCTTTAAAGCAGTTAGTAAACACTTCACAAGGCACATTTTCATTTTTTTGTTTCACTAGCAAATTTGGGATGATACGATATAACCCCCTGCCTCTGAGCAGCAGCTGAGACTGGTGGAGTTCAACACACTTAAAGCTTTAAGTTGTGTTGTTTTGTGTTTAACTTAGAACTTAGGCCCATAGGAGTATGTGCATGTCTAGATTGGCCTCTGATGTCTAGGAAGACTAAAGGTGTAGGTAGCTATCAAAGCTCCAAAGTGGCACGATAGTGACTATCGCTCACAGTACTGTCTGTCCACAGAGCACAAAAACAGCATCAGAACCTCCTCTGGCTCCCTCTGTCTCTGAAGAAGAGGATGAAGATGATGAAGAGGAGGAAGATGACAATGAACCTCCACCTGTTATTGCCCCACGGCCTGAACACACAAAATCAGTAAGTGCCAGCTTTGGTTAGGTCTGTGTTTGGTGTAGTGCAGAGCTGCAAGTTTCTGATCAGACAGCATGTGCCATTTGGGGCTGAGGGTGCTGTGGGCGGGAGGCCTGTCATGACACAGAGCTTCACTCCAGCCACTGACACGGGGAAAATCGGATTTGAACTTTCACATTCAGGTGTCAGTTTCCTGGGGTTCTGGTGGGGGACATGACTTTCTTTTTGTACCAGGTAGGAGGTACCATCATGTCCTTCAATGCTACGAGTGTGAAAATGAGCCACTTTGTCCAGCTGTGCAGGCTCCCTGTCAGCAGGGAGAGCAGTCCAAAGATGCAGTTCATATACTGGCAGGATACATATGACACACTGTCCCCTGGAGGTACCTGCCCCTCTCCATGGAATATATCAGAAAATCCGTGAAAATTGAACATGAAACTGGCCATGAATTTATAACCTTCCACTTTTGCCCATTCAGTTTGAGAAGTGGACAGCAAAACTAGTTTTAGAGTCCTGGATGTGGCTGACACAATCTTCCTAAGGGTTTGCATTTGAAATAGGATCTCAGGGGGATCTCTGCCAGCCACCTTTCTGACACAAAATAATTTCTTGTCACAGATCTACACACGCTCTGTTATTGAACCTGCTGCTGCACCAGCACCAGCTAAAGAAGCCACCACTCCCCAACCTGAAAACTCAAACACAAACACTCTGTACAGAAACACAGACCGGCAGCGAAAAAAATCCAAGATGACAGATGAGGAGATCCTAGAGAAACTGAGTATGTATTGGGTATTTTGAGTCTGCTAGGGCAGTGTGTTGCCTGCATGTGTCAGCATTAGCTGTACCAAATGTTCCTCCTCAGTTTAGTGTCACAGAGTCACTTACAGCTCCCTACAGAAACTGTTGTGCTTCAAGGCAGTGAGAGAATACTCGGGGTGTTCCTGCTGCCTCTGAGGGCAGCTGGGACTGGGTTGGGTTTGCCTGAGCTTCCTTTGGTGCTAAAGGCAAAAGCAGAGATTGTTTCTGGTTGAGCAAAAGGGTGTGACCTAGTGAATGATGTAGGGAACTCCTGTACGCTAATGGCCAAATGGAACAGAATGTTTGGGTTGCTAAATTCTCTTTAGACTCCTAACTTCTCATGAGTCACTGGAGTCAAAATACTTCGCAAAAATCTGTTGGGTTTTGGGATTTTTGTTTATGGGAGGTTTTTTTATTGGTGTGGGTTTTTCTACCAGTAGACAACTGCAGCACTAAGCTGGTTCCTTCAGCCTCAATGAGCTCTCCTTGAGACAGTTACACATCTTCCAGCTATTCTCTTGCTGTCCTTTTCATAACTCTTACTGCTCCTCCTTCTTCTTCTATAGTTTGTTTTTATAATAATTTTACAATTTTGTCAGTGAGATCTCCTTTGAAAGGAGCATCCACTATCTGTTCCTCAGATAACATGGCACTTTTTCATGGCTGATTTCCAGCCAGTTAATACTATTAGAATCCTAACTGTTGGCCCCAACCCCTGTGTGGATCATACTCTAGTGAGGCACATCAAGCCCTTCGTAATTCTGCAGTGCAACCAATTTAATTTGTTTCTTGCATGTGATAGCTACCAGTGCAGTGTTCTCAGATTAAATGATTGGGTTCAGAACAGAGCCCAGCTTACTCTGTGTCTACCATTAACTGTTAGTAAAAAAAGCAGACTGATCTACACCTCCTTGTGTCAGATCACAAAGGCAATAATATGTCTTTAATGGGGGCAACTGCTTGTAACAGGGTCCTGTTTGGCTATGGCTTTTTCTCAGTGGTTGCCATTGCTCAACCTTCTTGTTATACCTGCCCTGCCACTGATGGCTGCTGTGACTGCACAGACTGAAGCCTTCCTTAGCTGTGAGATTTCAGCTGCTTGCATAGAGTTTCCTGCATCCTTACCAGGTTGACATGAGTCTCAGAGTCATTAGGGAGTATCCAAAGGATAAATTCAATAGCTTTAGCTGAGGGCACAATAAAATAAATTCCAGAGCAGATAGTTACCTGCAAGTATGTCAGCTTACAGAGAGAGGAACTGCTTCTTCAACTGATGCTAAGCATTTGAGACACGCTTCCCCCATGAGATCTGCAGGTACCCTGCATCCATGAGCTCAAGTATGTGTATCATTTATTCAAGCTGCTGTATATGCCAGGTTGGGACTGAGCCCTGGCGTTTTGGGGGATTATATCTTTGAAATGTTACATGCTTTCATGCTTTTTGTTTCTTAGCAATTTGCTACCAAGTGAGCAAGGTGTCAATGTCTGCCTTGGGCAAATTGTGATGTGGGCACTGAAAATATTTTTGTGCTTTCATGAAGCTATCTGAAAACAGGCATGACGCTTTTTTGTTAGAGTCTTGAACTAATTATATTTAAGCAGTGTGGTGCTTGTTCTGTTTTATTTTAACTTGCATGACTGCTCCACCTTGCCTACTTCCCCCACAACTGTTTTTATGCTACTTTTAGGAAGGTGTTTTCTGCCCTCTTTTATCTAAAATTGCTTTCATAATTCTTTTCTGCTTGAAATAACTTGGGTTCTTTTAGAGCTTTTAGAGTTTTATTAGTGAGTAAAACCTGTAATATTGAGATAAGATCAAACAAAATTCTGTCTATAATGAGATCATGACTGTGTTCCAGTGATAACTATAAAACAGAACTGGCCCAATTCAGCTTTCTTATCCACTTAATTTAGGACTTGATAAAGGAAAGTGCTTAAACACATCAAAATAGCTGATAGGTTTATCTTTTGTCCAGAGCAGTGAGTGCTTGTCTGAGTGGGAGCTGCATACCTGTCACTTTGTTGATTTTAGTGCTGTAATGTTTGATGTACATTGGCTTAAGCACAGGAAACCAGCCACAAACAACTACTTTGGAAAAGCAGCTGCTCAAGTCTTGAGGAAAAACTCTGGAAATCTGAACTTCAAAATTAGTGGCAAATTTGGAAAATAATTTTAAAAAATCTTTCTTCTTCAGTCCTTCTCTGTATTCTTGTCTGAAGTGAATGAACTTCCATGAACTTCTGATACCTGTTCTAATAGATACACAGTTCCATTAACTTGCTGAAAATAGCACCTAGCCAGGCAATGGCAGCACAGTGTTGTTCCTGTTGTCCAGCCCAGCACAGAATTAGAGCAGTGTTTGATTTACTGCTGCAGAGCTTGTGGGGTTGTGAGCCATAGGGTGGGAGACAGTCCCATGTGGGACAGTCTGGCCCCATCACCCATTGTGGAGCTCATGCCACTGAAAGCTAAAGTTAAACCTTGCCCTGCTTGATACCTTCTTGCCCATTTGGGCAAGAAGGAAAGAAAGCAGTGATTAGGATATTTTGTTTGTGTCTAATGAAAGAGCCAAAATCTGATAGACTCAAACAAATCCAAAGGCTTGATAAAAGAAACAATATTGTTTTTTCTGGTCTGGTAGTTTCCTTGATACAATGCAAACCATGAAGCCTAAGGTGGTGGCTCAATGCAAATGTCTTCTAAAGATCTACCTTGGAACATACATCACAGAAATAGCTTAAGAAGATGAGTTCAGAAGGAAAGACTTCAGTGATCTGCAGCATTATTTCCTTGGGCTGATCTGGCTGTATCCCTGTATTACAAATACAAAGACATACTTGTTTACCTGTGCATCCAAAACAAAACTAGATGATGCACCATTCCCTCTTAGTAGTAACAAACACCTCTTCCCCCTGTCCAGGCCATTTTTATGGAGCAGAGGTCTTTAGCATCCAAATGGGCATCTGACTGGATGCCTAGCCAGGAATCCTGCCTGCCAGCAAGAAGACAAGGCATCAGCACCATCTGGTACACTCCCTGCTAAAGCAATTTTGCAGTCCTTGGTAAGAGCGTTAATGGAGCTGCAGGACGAGGTTTCCTTTGCCCCGCAGTGCTCACTCCCCTCGCCCTGTGCTCCAGGAACGCCAGCCAGGGCTGATGGCCGGGTGAGCCTGCCCACTGCCCGGGATGCCCACACAGTCTCAAGTGCCCTGAAGTGGTGCAGCCCTGCTGTGCCAGCCTGCATTAGTTGGATGAACCGAAGTGTCAGGAGCCCAAGCTGAGGATGTAACACCTTCAGAACCCGTTTAACTTTTCATAGTTTCATCTCATTGAAACGCATGGCATAAAACAAAGCTCATTCTGCTTCTCTAGAGCAGATCTTCACTACAAAATAACTCTTCAGTAGAAAAGAACATGACCAGAGGACTCTGGAACTCCCTTCTAGCTGACTAGAAGGAGGGATAGGAGATGAGAAGGTATAAACCTCCTGCTCACACTATGGAGCTGGACCATCCCACTGCTGCAGCACAGAGCTTGCAGGAGGCAGCAGCCCTTTGTTTGGTCTGTCTTCTGCATCATATCAGCTGGACTCGGCATCCTTTTGGGCAGCTGTCTGTGTCACACCAGTGCCCCAGGGGCACTGCTGTCCTTGTTACCCATCCTGCTGGTTTGGGGAGAATAGCATATGTGTAGTGGTGAGAGGGCGAGTCCAGTGTGAGTGACAGGTCCATGTCATGCTGAAAACCAGCAGTGTGGTTCTTCAAATGGCGCAGGGCAGGGACGTCTTCAGACTTTAGCCTGGACACCAGTGATGGGGGCTAAAACTCCATCATTCTTGATTGTAACATGAGATGCTGTTCCCTGCAAACATAAAGGCATTCTTTTGGCAAACTGCTGAAAGGTTGAGATGATCTCCTCCTCTCCTGGAAGCACTTGAAATATTCTTCCTGTTCCAAAAATAGTGCCTGTTTGTTAAAAAGTGAACACAAGGTACATTTAATCTTCAGAAGTTTTAAATCTTTCATTGAATCAGAGTGTTTATTCCCAAGAAAATAAAGGCACTGTTGTTGAAGCTCTCCTTAATACTTGTAGAGAACACTTGCCTTGCTGCCTGTTGTTTTCTAATCTCTGTCTATTCTGAATGTTTCTCCATGTGTTTAGTTTCCTGTCAAGGTAACCCTAAAGGACTGTAGAAAATCAGTGGTTTTGGAGGCCATCTGTGCTATGGAGCTGCCTCTGTTGTTGTTGTTGTTGTTACCCAACTGACCACAAATGGCTCAAAGCCCAAGACAGTGGGGCTGCATTTCAGATCTGCTGGAAGGTGGGGTCTCTGTTTTGAAGTGAGAATCTTACATTTTGTTTCTTTCAGGGAGCATTGTGAGCGTGGGAGATCCTAAGAAGAAATATACTCGATTTGAAAAAATTGGCCAAGGGTATGTCCGATCCCAGTTACTTATGCAAAACCATGGGCCAGGTATTTTGCTAGGGTAATATGAAGCATGAAGACAGGCAAGCTCCAAATGTGTTCAGATATGATCAGATTTAGATCCTCCTGTCTCTCAGTACTGGTCAGAATTTATAACTGTGGTCAAAAGGAATCATCAAAGACAACTTGATGCTGACAATATCTTATTTGCAGCAAGAAGCAGGGCCTGAAATATTTCCTGTCCCTCAAGGGTGTGGCTCTTGTTTGCTTATTTTCTTAAGAGAAATCATTTTTGTATGTCTCAAAATAATACGACCATGCTCAAGAAAGGAAAAAAAACATTACTAAAAGAGCAACTCATCATCTGATAGCTGTCAGCTGAGAGCTCTCAATAACATTTATTTCAAATATTTGCTTAAAATAATACTCAGTGATCAGGCTTATAACCATGTAGTTTAGAAATTGAAACCAGAGATGAAATAATAAGCTCTTTTTTCTACAGAGGTTGTAAAATCCAAAAATTCAGTAATAGAGACAGTGCCAATGCACTTCAGAGGAAAATACATCATCTACCTCATGGTGGATCCCTCTTGGATCCTGCAGGTTCTAGGCATTTACTGAAAATAATCACCCAAGCCATTTGCTTTTGAAACCCAGCTTTGCTTACTGTAAATTGGATCAATTTGAAAATATTGCCTGTGTGAGGAGGCAAGAACAAAAGAACTTACCTTGACATTAGGTATCTGACTTGCATTTTAAATACAGACTGCCTGCACCATTAGCGTTTCCTTGGCAGTGTTGTCATTCCAGGAGGACTGGCACCATCTGTGTAACACCAGGACACTGCTGTCAGTGTAGGACAGAAGCTGTTTACTGGCATCAGGAGATATTTTTCTGCCGTAACTGTTTGTGAGGTCTGAGCTCAGAGTAGCCTGTTGCTAACCTAGAATGGATATGTACTGCAGAAGGGCTGACACACTTACATTTTGTCTGTCAGGTTTTATCTTAGGTCACTCTGGTTTGGTAGGGCCCTTGTGGGAAGGTGTTTGTGCTCCATTCATTGTAAAAAAAACCTTTCTCAAATTCCAACTTGCTTCCTACTTGAAGCTTTGGTTCTTACTGTCTTTTGTAAAATGTCAGTGGATCCTTCCAACTGTGCCCCTTTCTTAGAAAAGAAGTGTCAGCTGAGCAAGAAAGCAGAATAAGCATGCATGTGAAGCAGATTATTGCTGTCACTGTGAGAATGTGACCATCACCCTCAGTGTCTTTTATTTTGATAGTCTTAGGAGTGAGCTTGTACAAAGGTGCCTTGACAGCTAGTGGAAAGACAAGTGGCTGGTGTATGGCCTAAAAGGACGTCTAAGTTGATTTCCTCCAGCTTTTTAGCACAGCCTGAAGATTGCATGGCCTCCTTAGAGAGGAGTGAGTGTGCTGCCGTAACCAACTCATGCCTCTAATACTGCAGGCCACTTTACTGTGACAGGGAAAGATCCTAAAGAGCAAGACCATCAGAAAGGTAATGGAACAGGATGATCAGGAGGACCCAAAGTGATGCATGGCTGGGGTTTGGGTGTCTGCAGCAGTGCTGGGATGTGGCACTGCCTCGGCAGGTGCTGATGTGCTCAGTTAATGCAGGTGCCAGTTCCTGAGCTGCCACCTCTGCAATGAGTTGGGTACAGCTATGCCAAAGGCAAGTGTAGTAGTGTTGGAAGTGAGCAGGTTTTGAGTAGCTGCTAGTGGGAGCACTGCAAGGCAGGGAGAGGTGTGGCTGCTCAGAGAACTGCAGGTAGGGAGAAGTTGCTTATGTAAGGAAAAGCAACTTGTCGAGCACATTGCACTTCATGGCTTCATACAGCTGGGAAGTTAATAAACAGTGTGGGGGTTTTACAGCCACTTTGTAGGGAACAGTAGTCAGCAGGCCTGTGCTGCAGAACAGGTCAGTGCTGAGTCCCTGTTTTGTCATCTATCTCCAGCTGAGGGCTGAAAATGTTGCTGACACCAGAGGAAACTTAGTTCTAACTAGCACTTGATAAAGAGGCTGTGTTTGCTCAAGCAGTGTTAGCTCTCATAGCAAGACAAATGAGTATGGAGCCATGAGCAGCCTGGTTTGTACTGCACTGCATCACAGTGACACAGATCTAATGGGGAGTCCTTGCCTAACTGCAGTAAACACAAGGTGCTGCAGAACTGATTACAAGTTACTGATCAGAAATGAGTTACTTAGAAATAAAAGTTTGTAATGCAGAATGGCAAAGCCTTTGCAATTAATTCACAGCTTTGGTTAAATTACCTTTATCTAAACTCCTCACAGGTGGCCTGGAGCATTCCAAAAGCATTCAAATTTCAGGAGCTGTTTTGAAATAAAGCCTCATATGACTTTGCACAGGAGAATCATCACAATGTTAGCAATTCTGAATAAATGTTGTTGACTTTTTATGAAAACAAATTGGATTAATCTTGTCAATTAGTCATAGGAAAATGCATTTGCCTTTATATTAAAAGAATGCATAGCATCCCCAATGAGAACATTGCTCTCAATGCAGACATAAGGTCTCTGTTGAATTAAACTGCTTCTGAAATATTTCAGCCTGCAGGTAAATGAACAAGCCAGCGGATCATGTGAAAAGAAGCAAACTGATTTTGTCACTTTCAGTCACTGGGACACTTGCTGGATGCACATTCCTGCTTCTGAGAATTCCCTCCCTGGCTCTCCATTGCCTTGCTGCCCCTGCAGACACGGGCTTCTTAAATGATGGCAGTGTAAAGCTGTGGTTTAGCTCAGAAGGAAGGCCTTCAGAAGGAGGGGTTTGCAAGCCCCCAGTTGCTTTGAAACCCAAAAGAATTTCCTCTGACTGGGGACTTTCCGGCCCTTATCATTATAGGGGAAGAAGAGGCAGATGGCAAACCAAACCCCACCCCATCTAGTCTGCATGTGAGCACACCATTTATTTCTGGTGGCTCTGCAACACAATGTGTGTGTACCACAGAAGCAACACATGGACACCATGAAGAGTCCTTCACATGTTAGGTGCACTCAACAGAAGTAGCTGCCTACGGTTCTTGACACACAAAGAAGCTCTCTAAGGATCCTCTGTTCTGATTCCTTCTCAATTTGTGTGTGAAACAATAGACGCCTTAACCTGCTCTAGCTGTGACCTCACAGGATGGCTGGAAAATTGTTTGCTTGCATGCTGGAGAAAGCTGTATTTAGATCTTCTCCTCACATGGCTGTCATTTGTTCAGGGTTCTCAGAGTGACTGTGTGACATTGCCTGAGTTTGGCAGATGGATTCAAATAAGAGGTGTGAGAAGGCCGAACTGGATTGTGTGTTACATTTCATGGAAAAAACACACTCACAGACACACAAAGAAAAAAGGAAAAAAACCTAAATACAACACAGCAAAATGGAAAATAATTAAATATATTATTTTCCAGTTTTTGTACACAACCCCCCCACCCTTAGATTTTGAATTAAAATAACTTGGTATGTACGTTGGAGATTTGCACCAGCCCCTTTTCTTCATGTTGGACCTCATTTTTCTCTTGGACACCCTGCATGGCAGAGGGCTGGTGGGCTGCCATGCTGTTGGCTGAGGAGTGGGTGAACCCAGGTGTTTTATAAACACTTCAGGCAGCAGAGCTCTCCTGTCTGGGCTGGCTTTCACTTCCAAGGACTAAAGTGTTTCTCAGTTTCTCCTGCTGTTTTGTTTCTAGGGCTTCAGGAACTGTTTATACAGCGATTGACATCGCCACAGGACAAGAGGTAAGTGTCAAAAATCCCAGCAGATTCTGCAGCTGTTGAGTGCTTTCCCCTCTGGTGTGAGCTATGGCTGGAGCTTTGGGTGGCCAGTAGAGCTTTCCTTCAAAGGCTGTTTCTCTGAAGCATGGGCAAATGTCAACTGGCAAAATCCATCATCTGCTGTCTTCAGCTTTTCAGCGAAAGGTCTTTAAGGGCAGTGTGGTTCTGTGCCTCAGTAACTGAACACTTACTGTGGCCATATGTTTGCCAGCAACACTGGATCTGAGGTTTTCGTAAATGCCTGAAAAGGTGCCTGTGAATTCCTAGAATCAATGAGAGCCTTGGTGCTCTCTGTGCTTGGCTGGATGCTTCACCCATAGATCTTAAGGCCAATTTTAAGAGATTAATTTTTTTACTTACTCTGTCTTCAGAACAGGTTGGTGCTCTCCACAGTATTGTTGATCCCACCCTGCTACCATGTTATATTATCCCTGAATGTTTTTTTTAATTGAGAGAAATCTGCTAAGAAATTCCAACAACCTTTGTGCTGATAAAAAGTGGATAATTTTTATTGCCAGTATAAATGTATTGGTTTAGAAATTGTTCTGGCTCTGTTCCCCATTGTGCATCAAGTTGTGCTGTTACAGAGAATGTTGGTCTAGATACACAATTTAATTCTGTTCATTTACAGCATAAAATCTGCCTGTGCATGTGGCCGCAGACTGGTTAGGAATGCAATTTGTAAAATCAAAAGATGTGTCATGGTTAAAGGCCTTGGGAGAACCCTGGAGGTGGCCACAGATTCACCTGTTGCTGGGAGGAATAAATAGCTTTGTTATATTGCTTGATTTCGGAAAGACTGTCCATAGATGGCCAGAAAAAAGGAGGGCAGCGGTATCTGTCAGAGAAGGACACGGTCTCAGTCTTAATTACTAAATCTGTTAAGGCATCCACGAGCTGATGGTAACTGCCATCATTCAGGCCCAATTTATCTCAGTCCCAGGTTTGAACAGCAATACTGTTTACCATTTGTTCGATCACGCATTTGGTCTTCAAAGTATAATGCAAGACATAGTTCAGGAGAAATCATGTTTTGGAAATTTAGTTTTGTGTTTCAGTCATACTGCAGCTGGTAAGAAGTCAGTTGTGTTTTGGTCTGGTGTCAGTGACAGCCTGTTACAGTGATCATATTAGTGAAAGACGAGGTTGTGTCTCAGAGAATCCCACTGCTCTTTGGGGCTCCAGCTTCAGGTTCCTGAATTCTCATTTCTGGCTGTCAGCAGAGATTCAGATCTGAATCTTTCTGGTAGTTCCTTATACACCTGCAGTGCTGCATTTGGTAAATGCACTTAGATTGGAGTCTCCAAGGGGTCTAAAAGGCCTAAGCCTTCCTTATAACCCTAGGCATATCCATAGAATACCAACACATGGATTATTTCTTTTTAGACCCTGACTATAACTGCAAATGTAAACTGTGTTAAAAGAGTTTTCTTTAGAGGAGCAAATCAAAATTTCAGAAGTTGGGAAGTTGCTAGGATTGTGTTTTTGTTACGGAGCAACATCTGTCATGTATGTCTGTGTTTGCTTTGTTATGCAATCAAGAATAGCAGGTGATGTAATCAAAAATCATGTAATTGTTCACTGCGTGTTCATTCTGATCTTGTGCAACAGACTACTCAGGTTAATGGTTTTTAATGTCATTTTAGGTGGCCATAAAGCAAATGAATCTCCAACAGCAGCCCAAAAAGGAACTAATTATCAATGAAATCCTGGTCATGAGGGAAAATAAGAATCCCAATATTGTTAACTATTTAGACAGGTAAGTTGTTCTGGTATTATCACGGGAATGTTCGTTTACACACTGCAGGCCAAAGGTTAAAAAACCTTTTGATCACTGCAGAAGATGGAGCTCTTTATTATTTCTCTACTCATCTCCAGTGGATGGGAGGAGATTGCACTGGCTCTGCATTAGTCTTTTCTGGCGTACATAGTTTGAATTCTATTTTCAAAAACCTGGATCAGCCATATCTTACTAAAACAACAGTCTGTCAGCTCCATGTTCCAAGTACCTCAATGTTTTTTTGTTCTGGGGTTTGTTTTTTTTAAAGTTGATCAGATTTTCTGTGTCTTGTGCAAAGTGCTGACAAACCATCCTAGAAATTCTTTCCTTTGGGCTGTTTTCACTATTTTCTATTGCTGGGGATGCCAGGAAGACTAACTTATTGTTTCCAGAAACACCTAATTTGACAGTTTTTTGATTGCCTTTCCTGTTTCTGAGTATATGTTTTGCAAGGTTTTCCAAACACTTGACCGACTTCTGTCCTCAGTGGTGCACACCCTCCTCCCATGGATAACTTTGAAAGTTGTGTTGCCTCGCTCCTGGGGTTAATGATGGAATTCATGAGTTAAGATGATGAACCAGCTGGTGGCAGGTGTCCTGGTTCCAGATTTATCTTTGCTGTTACTAAAGTGCATTCTTCACTTGCTTGTCACCTAAGACATCTCCATTTTCATGGATGTGCCTTTCTCATGTAGACTGTGCAAATTCCAAGAACTGTGTAGCCTAGAAGGAATGTCCTTTTCATTTTATTTTGTCTTTATTTGCAAGTGACCTGGAGACAAAAATCAGTTGTACGTTATGATAATTCGTTGATTTAGCTGTGCACATTCATCTCCACAGCATTGTTTTCTCCTTTCAGCTACCTTGTTGGTGATGAACTGTGGGTGGTGATGGAATACTTGGCTGGAGGTTCTTTAACCGATGTTGTCACCGAGACATGTATGGATGAAGGACAGATAGCTGCTGTCTGTCGGGAGGTGAGGTATCCCACTTGTGCTTCTGTTTGCATGGACAAGATGCTGCTTCTGTTTCTGTGATGTGTTGTCATTCATTATAGGGAGAAGAAAGAGCAGATCCACTGCAGCGGCAGTCATTCTGTCTGTGTTTGCAGGGGACAGTCTGTAGCAACAACTGATGTTTCCCTTTCAAAAGCTGATACAAGACATGACTCCTAACAGTGTTGGAGCAGCAAGCTCTTCTCTTGACAGCACTGTGTTCTGCCATTCCTCACCATTCCCCTAGAAAAGAAGGATCTTAGAGCCATTTCCTTTCTTGTGTGATGAAATCATGCCATGAATTTTTGCCCTTACATTTCTTTTTTCTCTTATCAGTGCCTGCAAGCCCTGGATTTCCTTCATTCCAACCAAGTGATCCACAGAGACATCAAAAGCGACAATATTCTTCTTGGGATGGATGGATCTGTCAAATTGAGTAGGTATTCTTGGTCAGTAGGTATTCCTGGATGTGGGGTGTGGGATTGCTTTTGAGTGACGGCCAGTTCTCCAAAAGTGGTGCTGGTGGGAGTGCCTGGTCCCTTGCTGAGGGCACAGCTGCAATGTGCAGAGACGTCTAGAGGGAAACAGGGTGTCAAGAGTGGCTTTGCTTTGTGTATGATCCTTCCAGATTGGAGGGAGTTACAGTCTAAAGCTTCAAGTGACTAAGTAAAAGCCACTGCATGTAACTTGAGGGTTTCTTTAAGTGGCCAGTTCCATACTACCTTGGCTACAGCCCCGGGGAATCACAGCATGGCTGCTTTTCCAGCTAGATTCCACAGTGCATTCTCAGACTTAAAGTGGGGGATTCTTTTGCTTGGTTTCATAATTCAAGCTGGCTTTAACAGTATTTGTTTTTCTCCTCAGCTGATTTTGGCTTCTGTGCTCAGATCACCCCTGAGCAGAGTAAACGGAGCACAATGGTGGGGACTCCTTACTGGATGGCACCAGAAGTTGTAACAAGAAAAGCATACGGCCCCAAAGTGGACATCTGGTCACTTGGGATCATGGCAATAGAAATGGTGGAAGGAGAACCTCCTTACCTTAATGAAAATCCTCTCAGGGTAAGGTGAAATATCAGATACCGCTGTCTTTCTAATCTGGGCCATATTTTGTCTTCCATGAGCTAAAGTCACATTTACATCAGCTTGAACTAGTTCTACAAAGGCCCACTTCTAAAAATGTTCCTACAGCACATCAATATCTGCTGTAACTTTGATTGGATCACTGTGAGAACCTCAGAGGAGAAGTGACATGTGCCTGTGCAGAAATTTGCCACTTTGGCCTTCAGTGATGCTTGAAATTTCTCATACCCTTTTTGAACTCTCTTTGAGCTGTATCTCCAAATGACAAAAATTTTCAAGTGCCATACTTCTCCAGTTGGGGAATTTTTATGAAAAGCATTGGAGCTGTACCTGCAGGCACAGAACTCTTTTCAGTCTCAGGCTGATAGATTACCTGAACCTTCCAGGAAAGGTCACTGGTTCTAGTAATGCCATCATTATTTATTATCAAACACATTCTAAAAGTACCTTTTAGCACAGATACTTGTAGTAAAGTAGTGTATTTTGAAGTTTTCAGTTTTATCCTAATGTCTTAAAATGAAATGGGCAGGTCTTACACCAAATGAGTGTGTAGTAGTGGAGGAAATGTATACCAGGATAAAAACTTGTGACTGACAGCTGAAGCAAAATGCTGCACAGTTAATTCCTAACAAATGCGGGAATTTATGAGAAAATTAATTTTTACCTATTACATACATATTTTTGTAATTAGAATAGAGCATGACCTTTAGCTTTGTCCCTGCTGTAAGGCTGTGCTTTCTCTGGTCTGTGACACCCAGACTGTGTATTGCAGACTGACAGAAGAAACTACAGAAGGGTCAGGACATACCCCCCAGCTGCTTAAGAAAATAGTACATCAATTATACAAATTTCAGTCTTTCACTCTTTTTGAAAAAGGTTCCTGAGTTTTCTTGGAAGACTGCCTTTGCTTTGGTACGTGCCCTGGGGTTTTTGGTTCCAGGGCACACGTGTGGAGTGTTGTGCGCTGTGTCACCTCATTAGGGTGGATAAGAAGGAAACAGGTTTGGATTCAGAGTGGTGCTGAATAAGCAGAGTGCACTGTAGCTGGCAGGGTGGTGTTAGGTCTCTGTCACTGCAACCCTGTTGTACCAGCAGAGAACTTTACACATCACAGTTTTGCTTGTTTCCTGTGAACCCATATTTCACTTGCGAAAAATGCAGTTGCCTTGTATAAGGCAGCAAAAACAGGTGAAAAGAATTAGCATTATTGATCCAGATGCTGAAAATTCCCTGCTTCCTTAATCTCAAATGTTGATTGGGGCTCCTCAAGAAGCCTCAGGTCAGCTGTTAGAATCATAACTGGATTTCCTATTTCTGACCAAATTCACAGTCAGATATTCTTGAGATCTGTGTAAGAGGTCTCAGCTGCCTCCAAACAGGAGAGCTTATAAAGCAAGACTGCTTTTTACAGCAAAATTTTTTTAGCTGATAGCGCACAGTAGTTGTTGGATTTCTTGTAATATATAGTGAATAAATTTCTTTCATAGCCCAAGCCACTTTCTCCATACCAAGCTTTCAGTATTACAGCTGCCAAAACCTCCTGTTTCTTGCCTGGCTTGAGGCTTCATCTTCTGGGATGGGGATGTCATTAATGCATTTACTTGAGTATTAAAATTAGTTGAGGGTTACCACAGGGATGGAATTATTCCTTTTTCTGATGAGACTATTAAAAGTTTTACCACGTAAGTGAAGCTGATTTGAAATTTAGAAACTGCTGAAAGATAGTTGAAGGTGGCTCCTGTCTGCCCAATTATGCCTTTTCATCATAATATATTTGTGCATGCAACTTCACATGTCTGTTGAACATGAGGCTCCAAATGTTTCTGGATTTTATCCAAGGAATAAGGTGATGGATGTCTTTTTTTTTTATCCAGTAACAATTTTTTATCAAGAACAGAGCAAAAGACTTGATGAGTTTTGTTTTATGGAAGCCATACTGTAGGGACCAGTGAGCACTGCAGAGATGCATTTTATGTAATAATCCTTTGAAATAATATATTTAGACCACACTGACTCTTTAAAATGGCCTGTAAAGCTGTGTCAATACTTGGAGAAGTAAAATGTGCTGATGTAGTTCCTACTAACTAGGTCAGCCAATGAAATCAGCTGTCAAGGCAAGATCATTTTGATGTTGGAATAGCTGTGACTGCATCAGGGTTTTTTGGGGCTTTTTGCTGGGGTTTTGTTGTTGCTGTTGTTGCTATAGGAAAGTCATCTCCAGCCCTCTGCTAGGGAAGAAACTGCCAGTGGAGACTGAAGCTTAAAAATAGGGTGTATGTGAGCGTTTCTGGGTATGAATGAAACAATCTTCTGTTTCCTTTGTCTCCAGGCGCTGTATCTGATAGCTACAAATGGGACACCAGAGCTGCAGAACCCGGAGCGACTCTCGGCTGTGTTCCGAGACTTTCTCAACTGCTGCCTGGAGATGGATGTGGACAGGCGAGGGTCTGCCAAGGAACTTCTGCAGGTAAGATATGAGGCAACTGCAGGTGAAACAGATGTCCAAGGGATTGGTTTTCTCGTCAGATAAAGGCATCGGGCAGATAAAGGCATCAGGCAGCCCTCCCCCCTATATGAATGTCCAGTCTTGGTGCTTTCCAATGTAGAATCCTACAACAGTTTGGGTTGGAAGAGACCTTTAAAGGTCGTCTAGTCTGACTGAGCCAGGATCTCTTAAACTAGGTCACGTCGCTCGGAGCCCCATCTGGCCTGACCTTGAATGTTTCCAGGGATGGATTTCCACCTACAACATCCCTGGGCAACCTGTACCAGTGTTTCACCACTTTCCTTGTAACCAATTTCTTAATTAGATCAAATCTAAATTGATCGTCTTTGGGTCGAAAACTATTCTCTCTTGATCTGTTGCAACAGGCCTGCTAAAAAATGTGTCCCTAACTTTCTTACAAGCCCCCTTGAAGTACTGAAGAGTTGCACAGTGAGGTCTCCCCAGGGCCTGCCCTTCTCCAGGCTGAACAAGCCCAGCTCTCTCAGCCTTTCCTCAGAGGAGAGACGTTCCACCTCCTGGTCATTTCTGTGGCCTTGTTTTGTACTTTTGGGAGTACATTCAGTTGTAATTCTTGGCAAAAGAACTGAAGTAGAATGATACCAGGTATAGAGACCTGAAATGGTGGTGGTGGGGGAGGCACCCAGTAAAAGCAGTCGCAGCCAAGCTGTCAGAGATTTGGCTGTGGGAGGGAGGAGGCTGTGGGGAGTTCACCATGAGCCTCAGAGGGGGCCCCGGCTTGTCCCTCCTGCTCCTCTCTTAGAGGTTTCTGCCACTATGCCCCATTTTTAGTGGTTTCTGCCACCCAAACAGGGACAGCTGAACAGGACTTGTCCCAGCTCTGTTTGCTTCCTGCACAGTCAAGCTGCTCCAGATTTGCTGCCAGATTTTGTAGCAGAGAGGGAGCTGTAGAATGTGCCACTTGACTGTCCCTGCTGGGAGGGAAGTGCCAGCCAGCACAGGAGGGCGAGGGGATGGAAAGGTAGACACTGCTCTCTCTGCAAGCCAGAGCTGACTCCATCAGCACTCTGCCACTTGTCTCCCTGCTCTTGACTTGCTGCTGAAAACCTGTACCTCAGTACAGGTCTTGAGAAAACACATAAGCCTAAATCCTACTGGGTTAAACATTTCTTAGAGGTATTGGAGTTTCCTAAAGAATGACTTACACGCATCTTTTTTGACAATTAACACAGTTTGTGTCTTTAGAAAGGAGGAACCTAAGTGAGTCTTTTGAGTTTCCTGAAAGGAACAAAGCTCTGGGGCAGCAAGCAGCATTCCCAGAGCACTGGCAGGGCAAAAATCCCAGCAAGCTGAAGACACCTGGATAAATAGATTGCTAGGTGTGTGGGCCATGTTTGCCTGTGATAGCAATGTTCTGGACGTGAAGGTGGAAGTGCAGATGGTCCCCTCAGTCCTATTTCTGAGTATTTCTGGTAATGAGTGGAATCCTGCTTGAGCCTGTGAGGAACTGAGTTTGGAAAGTAATGGTTCCTTTTTGTTTTTTTTTTTTTCCTTTGGGCAGCATCCATTTTTAAAATTAGCCAAGCCGCTCTCGAGCCTGACTCCTCTGATCATTGCAGCGAAGGAAGCAATTAAGAACAGCAGCCGCTAGCACTGCAGGTCGGCTTTCTGCCCTGCCAGCTCGGAGCAGGACTGAGAACACAAACTCTGTAAAACCTCAACTCTCGTGCTGTGGGACAGATGGATGGATGAACAAACCAACGGTCACAGTCATGGTGGTAGGACCACCCCAGTTCCTCAAGGAGTAAAAATTATCATTTGTCTTCTTCCTGCTTTCTGGCTCCTTAATTTATTTTTAAGATGAATCGGGGCTAAGGACAGAGAGGTAATGACAGAAAACGCTTTGCTGCCTCAATCATTTCCAAGATAAAGTAAATTCAGTTGGAAGATTCCCTTCCTTCTCACCCTGTGAATAAGCTGTACACTCACTTTTAATTCAGTTCTTTCTTAACGATGTAAAGTTGTGTTTATGGGGTTTTTGGTATGGTTTGGAATTGGAGAAGGGCAATTCTTCATTCATCAACTCCAGACTGCACTGCCTTTTGAATACAGCCCACTCGCAAGGTTTTGCCCAGTCATGGTACTTCTAGATGAGGGAGAAAGTGCAATTGCATTTCCAACCAAAAAGGAATGAAGAGTGGGACAGACAAAAACATCCTGTGGAGATACAGGCATTCAGCTGGGACTGTGTAGTGTTTTAATTCTTGCCAATTGGATTTGTACCCCTAACTGCAATCTCTTTGCCTGGGTGAGAACCTTACTCAGCTGAAAAAGCAGAAAGATCAGTCGGTGTGCTGAGAACAGGCTCATCTGATGCAAAGCTGTCAGAGCAATGTGAGGGGAGAGGGGGCCCAGCCATGCCTGGTGCTGAGGCCCAGCAGAGCCCTGGCAGAGCCCAGAGCAGCCTCAGCATCAGCAGATCCAGGCTGGAAGGAGGCACTGGTGGTGACAAGAAGCAGCAGCCTGGCCCTGAGTGCCTCTTCCTGGGACAGGACTAATCCTCCCGTCTCAGAGCCAAACTGAGCGTGGGCTGCTCCCCTGGGAAATCATGGCCATGCTGTGAAATGCGCAGCCTGATGGAATTGGCCATCCTGAGTCTCTGCAGGAGTGGAGAAGGGCAAACAGAGCAGAGCGGTGGTGTCTCTTCTGAGGGTGCCTGTTCTTCTCCCAGCTGTCTTGTAGCTTCTGGGAAAGGTTTGTAGTGTCTGCGGAATTCTCGGCAGAGGGTGAGGGAGCCAGGCTGCTCTGCAGGCTCCTGCACAGGTGAGTGTCCTTCAGGCACAGGAGTTCTGCCCTGGGAATCAAGGCTGACGCGAGGGACAACCTGCACAGTTCAGATCTGCAGGAGCCAGTGCAGCAGCCAGCCCTGGAAGAAAGCGCCTTAAAACCTGGAGTTGTGCACTGAGCAAGAGCAAAGGTGTGAAATACAGAGTGGATTGCAGAATTACTCAGAGGCACCAGGCCAGCATGCTCTCTGCTGTCCTACATATGGCAAGCACTGCGTAATGAAGCTCCGAGTTGCTGCAAGAGAGGGAATCAGGGATGTGCCTGAGGATTGTGCTTGACTAGTCAACAGATTTGGAAGGGAGCAGAATATTTTCAGAATGCAATTTGTGTTTTACTTATTCATTGCTGAAAGACACAGTGTGGCTTCACTCAGTAAAAGCATTTGCACGGCGTATTTGTTGCTGTATTTTAGGAGTACAACTCATGCAGGACCTTCAAAACAGCAACTGAAGCAACACACCCAGTGAGCAAAAAAAACCCCACAGTAAAACAGCTTTCTGCTATAGATCTCCCTGTTGGCCTGGTCCTGAACAGGGTTAAGTAGCCTTTAAGGCACTCGCTGCCTTCATGTCTGGCCAGCAGAAATGAAGGATGCTTAGGCTGTTCTTGAATCAGGCCAGGAGCTTGTCTGGCTTTGGTGTCCTGTTTAGTTGCAGTCTGTGTGGCAAGTGTCCTTACTGTTGCTACCCTCGCTTGCACTGGCCATCCCAGTGTCCTTAGCAGAGGCAACAGGCAGAGGCAACCCTCCTTGAGTTACCACAGCTAAGTAGGAATTAACTTTTCTTCATTTCTTGGGGAGCACAACAGGTCCGATTTTTCAGATGGCCAGATAACACGCTGAGGCAAGCAGCTACGGTTTCTTGAGCTGGGAGAACATCAGGAGGAGCTGAGGGAGCTGCCAGAAGCCCACAGCTGAAGCGACAGTGGCTGACACGACCTGGAGCAATGGCTGCCAAGCTTTCCCTCCATAAAAAAAGCCCCTGGGGAGCAGGAGTGGCCAGAACAAGCAAACAGGCCATAGCACAGCAGATGGTGCAGAAGGGCGTGCAGGAAGGTGCTGAAGCCCTGCCAGCTTGACCGGGGAACAGTGGTGTCCACCCAACAGAAAGCCTTGGCTTCTCTCAGCTCTGCACCCACCACAACCCACGCAGCGGCCCAGACAGAGCTCTGGTGGGATCATGCTGCCAGCCAGGTGTCAGCTGCAGGCTGTGCCCTACTCTTAGGCCAGTCCTGGTGGCAGCAGCATGAGTACAACTGTGGGACGTGTCCACTTTGGGCCAGAGCTGCAGCAGGAGGTGAATAGCGGCAGGAGTATCCGAGCTCACTGCACCCCTTTCCAACATTTACCTGGCTAAGGGGGAGATCCCAGCTGATTGGACTATGGCAAATGTGACATTGATCTACACGAAGACCTGGAAGGAGGATCTGGGGAACTACAGGTCTGTCAGCCTGACTTCAGTGCTGGGAAAAGTCATGGAGCAGATCATCTGGAGTGCCATCACACGGCACATACAGAACGACCATGGGATCAAGCCCATGTAGTGAGGGTTTGGGAAAGGCAGGTGCTGCCTGACCAGCCTGATCTCCTTTTACGACAGCATGACCTGCCTAGGGCATGAGGGGAAGGGCTATGGATGTGCCTACCTGGAATTCAGCCTTTGTTAGTGTTTCCCACAGCTTTGTGCTGGAGAAACTGGCTGCTCATGGCTTGGATGGGTGCACTGTTCACTGGATAAAAAACTGGATGGATGGCTGGGCCCAGAGAGTGGTGGGGAATGGAGTTACATCCAGCTGGGGCTGTCACCAATGGTGCACCAGGGCTGGGTACTGGAGCCAGTTGTGTTCAATATCTGTATCAGTGATCTGGACGAGGGGATCAAGGGCACCCTCAGTCAGGTAACACCAAGCTGTGTTGGGGTGTTGATCTGCTGGAGGACAGGAAGGTTCTGCAGAGGGATCTGGACAGGCTGGATTGCTGGTCCAAGGCCAGTTGGATGAGGTTCAATGAGGCAAAGTGTCAGATCCTGCACTTGGGTCACAACAACCCCCTGCAGTGCTCCAGGCTTGGGGAAGAGTGGCTGGAAAATGCCTGGTGGGAAAAGATCTGGGAGTGCTGGTTGACAGCAGCTGAATTCCAGCAGCGTACAACTACCTGAAAAGAGGTTGGAGCAATGGGGGAATCGGTCTCTTCTCCCAAATAATAAGTGATGGGACAAAAGAGGAAATGGCTGCAAGTTGCACCAGGGAAGGTTTAGATTGGATATAGGAACAATCTCTTCACCAAAAGGCGAAGAGATTGGTCAAGCATTGGAACAGGCTGTGCAGAGCAGTGGTTGGGTCACCATCTCTGGAGGGATTTAAAAGATTTGTAGATGTCGCACTTGGGGACAGGTTTAGTGGTGGACTTGGCAGTGCTGGGTTGATGGTGGGACTCGATGAGCTCAGAAGTCTTTTCCAACCTGAACGATTCTGTTCTGTTTAGAAGACTTTGTTTCTCTTGTGAGGTCCCATTTTTGTCTGTCAGCTCAAGATCTCTGTCTGTAGGAAAAGCTTCCTTGCGAAAGAGTAATTTGGGCTGGAGATGGGCTGCCCTCAATGTGTAAAGCATTCATCAGGATGAAACATGTTTGTATTCCTGTAAGAAATGAAGAAATGAGTGACAGTTTCTGTTTCCAGTATATCTTTTTTTTTCCTGTCCACAAAAGAACAGACAGCCGTCCTTTAAAAGGAAAGCACTTTGTAATGGCACGTGTTTGCTGGACATACACTCTAAATATTTCTGTTGATAAACTACACTGTTTGATTGCGGAAGGGAGGAATTTCCTATTTATTTCCTTTACCTATAAATATTTCAGCATCTCTACGTTAAAAAAAAACCCACCACCACAACTTTCCAGAAGACAGCAGGTACGAAAAAAAAGGAAATCAAATGGTAGCTTTTTTTTTCTAATCAGTGTATGCCTCAGCATACAGAATATTGTTGGCATTGACTTTTTAAAGACAACTGCTGTTCTAAGAGGCCTTACTTTTTATTTTATTAAATACTACATTTCTTTTTCTTTGCATCAGCAAATCTAGAGATTTTTCTTTTAAAACCAATTCCTGGGAGGCAGACAAGATTCAGCAGAAATAATCTCTGCCAGTGGCTGTTTTCAGCATGGACTTGCCCAGCTGAGGCTGTGTGACATGCAGGGAAACGTACCTCCAGTATCCCTGTGGCTCCGTGCTTGGGACAGTCTCTGGTGCTAATTCTCACTCACTAGATACTGAAAGATGGCAGCTGTGTTTGTATCCTCCCAGCCTGGAAATTAAATGTAGAAAAGACAGAAATATTTTTTAAAAAAACCAACAACACAAACCCACAAAAATCCAGTCCTGAGGAGGCTAAGTCTTGTACATTATTTACAGGCTCATAGAGTATATTAGGATTGACAATAGTATTGACCTTGCAGAAAGGAAAGAGATAAATACTGTAAAATCTCTGGAGCCACCTCGGGTTTTCTGACTGCTATCCTCAGATCAAGCAATTAGTTATATATATTTTTGAAGTATTAGAAATAGGCTGTTTCTGTTGCAAAATGAAAACTAAAAGTTTCAGACACTTTCATTCCAAGGTTTTAAAAGATTGGTTAATTGTCTTCATTTTAAAATTAAACAGTGAAATACCCTATCCAGGAACTTGACTATGATTCCCATCCTTGCAATGAAGACATGTGAAAACAATCTGATAGCTCACTGTGGTTTAAATGTGTTTCGGGACAGAAGCATAGCAGTGAAGTCAGGGAAGTTTGAGAAGCACAGAAAAGTTTATTTATTTAAGAAAAAAAAAGGGAAAAAAGATAACCATACCTATGTAAAATTCCATACAGCTCCTGCATGCACTCCTGGGAACCTGCACGGGGGTGGATCTTACAGTGCTCTCAGGGTTGGATCCCAAACTTGGGCTGGAGTTACATTCTCACTTCTTGTGTCCAGTGCTTCTGTAAATATATGTGTATTTATTCTTCATCTTTGGCTACTTGTTGGCCACTCCACTACAGACAAAAGAACTCAAGGGTTTGTGCTGAGTTTCTTTGAGGCCAGTGGCTGCGCTTTGGCAGGTCTTTGAGTCAGTCCTTCCCCATGTCCTGCCACCAAAAATTAAGCACATTCTAGTCACCACAAGAAGGGAAATACCTGTCTCCGGTCCTCTAGTTCCTCTAGTTGTAGGAAATGTCACTATACTCTATTGTCCATATGGCAGTTATTTCCAATATATAATCCTTGGTGTGGCTACTGAATATTCCTCACACTGAGCATGTAAATATCTGTATTTCTTAGTCCAGTCCTGAGCAAATCCAGTGAGCAAAGAGCCAGAGAGAGCCTTGTGACATCTACCATTAAAGGCAGGAGTCAGTGTTTCTTCGCTTGACACCCAGAGCATGCACTCTAGTGCCAGCTTTGCCTTGCTAAGTGCTACCAAGCCAGTGGTCCATACACCTTCCTGGTGTCCATGTTTCCTCTTGGACCATTCATTCATGCCCAGATGTGCAGCAACTTAATGATGGGTTGATGAAGACCTATAAATACAAGTGTTCATCTCCTTTTTTTTTTTTCCTCTCCTCTCCCCAGGTAACTATCTTCAATTTTATCCCAAATTTTCAGGAAGCAGACAAAGGATGACCTTTGTCTTTCAAGAAAAACCATCCAAGTTTTTTCTGAGTGTGATTTGCACTTCAGGGATCTTTGAAACTTCTCTTTGCTTGTGTCTGTCCTTGAGCTGACAGGGTAATTTTATTTTTCTGACTGAAACTTGCAGAATCTCACTTACCCATCTCTTTTTGGATGCAGTTTAGAGCTGAGTGCCATAATCCTAGGTGTGCATCGTGCCTGCAAACCATTACTGGCCTGAGCCTACCAACAGTTGTATGTACCTTTGGTTACAAGAGTAATCTCAAAAGAAAAAATGGTCTTACAGTAAAGAGGAGGAGGGATGCCCATATGCTCTGCATGGGTGCCCTTTGGGCTGCCACATGGGCACGAGCCTGCAAACTTCATTCTTGCTGCTTAGCAGTTCCCCCAGGCAAGCACTTGAGTTCTGCAAGAATCTGACCCTGACTGAGGAAACTGGGGGCAATATCATTAGTTTAAATTGACAATATTGAAAACTACTAATTGATTTAATAGCCTATGATCACAGTAGCTTTGCCCTGCACAGTTTTCCAGCAGACCACACATCAGCTTCAGCACTTATGTGTCAGGTACCATCTGCTCTGTTTGGTGGCACCTTGTTTACATCTGCTGGAGGTTTGTGAGCAGCACCTGCTTTGCCCAACAAAGGTACAAAGCCAAAAGGAGCGTAGTTGGGTGCCATGGCCTGGGTTGGCAGCCATGAATGCCAGTCGGAAGAGCTGTCAGACACATCTGCACACACCTTTGAATCACAACTCCCTGGTGTTAAGGGTTTATGGATGCCAGCCACTGGAACAGGTTCTGACCCTGGTATCCAGAGGTCTTTTCCAACAGAAAGGATTCTGCAGTTCTGTGATTCTATCTGCTGGATTCAGCTGGGTCCACGTTAGCAACTTCAGTTTGATCAAAAAGTTTCCTCTTGGTCAGCTCTTGTAGCCTAAGGCTTCAGCTCCTTTAGCTCCCAGTGCTGAGCTGCTCATGCTAAGTGAGACAACTCGGAGAGAAGAACACAGTTCATCCAATTTCTTCTGGGACACTGAGAGGGCAAGTTTGTGAACAGGCAAGTATTGTTTATGTGTCACCTCTCTGTCCTTCATGCCTTTCAGTGCTTTGAAACAGCAAAGAGCTTTCTCCAAGAGTGCAATGAAGCAGCTGTTCCTTCTCCCAGGTCTCGCTCTTCCCGGTCTCTGCACTTGACTGGCTTTGTCCCTCTTGCTGTGCCCTCTGTTCCTCTTGTGCTCCGTGGCTGCTACCCAGGACTGTGGAACTGGCACAGATCCAGTGGTCGAGACCCTCATTTCTCTGTCCTTGCAGCTGCCTGATCACAGCAGCCTTTTCCACTTGGAAGCTTCATATGGAGAGGGTATCCCCACCTCTGTTGCCTGCAAAACCTCATGGAGCCCAGGGCCTGCCATCTGAAGTCAGTGCATTGAGGGCTCCCAGACACCTCAGGCTGGTGTGACTCCACTGCACATGGGAGGGAAGAGTAGCAGGAGGTTGTTTTGAAATGTCCATTTGCTGCTGCTGCTGCTGCTTCTGTGTATCCAGCCCTGCCCCAGGCTTAGGGATCAGATTCAAGCACTGCTACTGCTCCTACTGGCGTCAGTGAGAACTTGATTGTTGCTGTCAAAGCCAGCAGAAGCGGTCGCTGAAGCAGCGGGTGCTGATGGTGCCCCGAGCCCCGGGACTGGAGGGGCCCCTTGGCTGCGGGGCTGGGAGGGAGCCGCCCCTTGTTCTCACTCTGCCTCACGCAAAGCTGGGCTGCTCACAAGTGGGGCAGCACAGCAAACAGGCAGCCTGGGAGTCTCTTCCATCCTCGTCTCTTGAGATTTTTCACCTTTGAGCTTAAGGTCTACAAAGGCAACTGCTTTTGGTCCTGCTGTGTATCGCCACGTTAAGCAATGCTGCTAAATCCATCTGTAGCACAGCAGCAGGGGAAAGGCCTCAGCCCTTCAGTGTCAGGAGCTACCGGACTCTGCCTGAGCAGCTCAGCCAGCAGGAAGGGAGCTGCTCCACATGGGAACGAGGAGCAAAGGACCGCAGCACCTCCTTCTTGGGCAGAGCCAAAATTCGGTGGGGGAATAACAGAGTTATTCTCGTGCACTGGTGCATCAGCACTGCAGGTGCTGTGCCCGCAAGCACATGGTTCGAGATCTGCAAAAGAATTCTGCAACTCTTGACTGGGTCAGGATGTCACCAGTGCTAAACTCCACTTTAGTCCAAAGCAACCAGTTTACACCTCTGCTGGTGTCTGCTAGATTTTTTTCTTCAGGGTATCCAGACAAAAGTAAACAGAGGAGGAGCCTACATTTTCATTGTTGAGCAGAAATGTATCTCATTTTGCTGTACATTCCTTTTTTAAGACGTGTTATCTGTTTAAAAAAAAAGAAAAAAGAAAAAACAGAAAAAATATGAAAGAGGAAAAAAACATGTGTAGTGAAAAATCTTCTGTAACTTTGGATTAAGAGGTAACTGATCTTTTTAAAAAGAGAACTATGTTATTTACTTTGCAAATGTGCTGATGGCATGGATCCATCTCACTGACCTCAGCATCCTTTTTTTAAAGATTTTGGGTTTTGTTTCCAATATTAAGTTATTTTAAATTGTGGTTGAAGCAATAGGAAATTGAAATATGGATTGTGCATGACTGTGTCTTGAGTGTAAAAATATTGCAGTTTGAAACTTGGACCTAAAGTATTGCAAATAAAAGTTATAAATACCAATGGATTGTGTGACAGCAGCTTTTCCTATAGCATGTGCAGCATCAGAAAGACTTCATCAGTGTGGCTGTGGGTGCTTTTAGCTTTGTCCTGTGCCACTCTATGATGACATGAAACAGGACTTAACCTGCCACCAGCCCAGGCCACCCTTTGGCACCCCAGCTCCTTGGACCTTGTGTCCGCACAAGCAGACACAAAGTGTTTCTGCTGCTTCCCCCTTTTGCACAAATCCACAGAGAGCTGGGATTTTTCCCGGTCTCGTGTCTCCATTGTGCCGTATTCCTAAAGAACCAGCAGCCCCTCCCGATGAATACGGTGAGTTACACAGATGCTTGTCAGCTCCACTTCCTGCCTAGAAATCTTGAAACTGCTTCTAAATGCTGCTCACTTCAGCTCTTGGACACCTACTCACACAGAGCTGGGACAAAAATGCCACGGATGCCAGCTTACAAGGTGAGTTACGCCAAAGAAGGGCTATCTGGGAAATCTCTATCCCTGCCTATCCTTTTAAGAGATCTGTACACGGGGGTGCGCACAGATGTGTCTTGTATCTAAAGGAAGGAATGTGCAAGCAACGTGACTGACACTTTCGCTCTCCGTGCTCGTTCCGCAGCCACGGGTACAAAGACATTATGGGAACCCTTGTGCAGACAGAGCCTTCTATCCCTGCAGAACGCAGCGCGGCGGGTGGGGGCGGTTGGCGGGCAGCGAGCCCCGGGCAGCAGGCGAGATCCGGCTCCGCACCTGCCGGGCCCTGCTAAGGCTCAATGCCAGCTCCTCTGCAACAGCAAAGACCTTGAGCCTTGTCAGTGCCCAGAGGGGCAGTGCTGGCCCGGCTGCACAGCTCGTTTTCCTCACAAGTTGCAGGAGGTGAGAAGGCAACACTTGCAAACACTGACTGCGAGCCGCAGCGCCGGCTGCGCACCATTAACCTCAGCTCTGGGACCACTGTCTGCCCCAAGCTCCGGGGGATGCGGTGGGAGCCCGGCTGGGCTCTGCCCTGGGGCCACCCTCCAGTGACAGCTGCAAACAGGGAGCATTTAGTTGCCACCAAGAGCCCAGCCACGCGTGGAGGGGAGCTGGTGCAGGTGCGGCCTGCGCTGTTGCCTGCTGTGCTCTGGGGCTGCTGCTCCCCGCAGAGGGAACTGCACTGGCGTGCCAGAGGAGACAAAGAAGCTTCAGCTTAAGCCGAACTGAGCTGGGTGGCTGGGCTGGCAGGAGTGGGGAGGGTCAAGGGGCATTCACAGAGCTCATCCTGCTGCAAGGACGAGGAAAAGTGGCAGTGGGAAGCTAACAGTGAGGAGAGCTGAGGCCTGGAGGGCAGCTCTTGAATGACACTCAGGTCTCACCGGACCTCCGAGACATTGCTGTTCTTCTGCCAGTGACAGGATGAGTCTCTAAACCTGGGGCTCGCTCCTCCTCCTCGTGGTCAGGGGCATCAAGGAAGGCTACAGTGCGACAGAGACTGCCCTGAGCTGGCAACTCACTGGGGGAAAAGAGGGAGGGAGCACTTGTGAACTAAAGGGCAGGTGGGGCAGAGAACTGTTCAGAGAAGGGCTGAGCTAAAGCTTGAGCAAGCTGAGAAATGTCATTTGGGGTCATCCCACATTGATTTCATTTCACAAGTTATTGAACAAGTTTATTTGGGGCAGGGGGGGGTGTCATGTTTTCCCCTGGAGGCGTGCACTCTGCAGGCTTGAGCTGCGTTGCCAAAATGCTCGGGCACGTCTCTGCTGCAGCTCACACCGGTTCTTCTTTGGCTTCTTCCGGCCCGGTGCTGAGCCGCAGCAGAGCCCTGGCGGAGCCCAGAGCAGCCTCAGCATCCACAGAGCCCGGCTGCAAGGAGAGAAAGCAGAAACCGCCCGTCACGTGAAGGCTGCTGTCCCCCTTGTCCCAGCCGCCCGCGGTGCCCAGGCCGTGCTGGCCGTGCTCAGAGCGGTGCCCGAAGCCACCCGTCCCTGCTGCCTTTGGCAGGAGAGCAGGATGGCAGGACACGTGCCACCACCCGCAGCCAGCCGTGGCAGATCCACCTCCTCAGCAGCTGCCCAGAGCGGGATGCTCCTGTGCTCGCTGCCATCTCCCAAAAGCCCTTATCCCACCCGTGCCAAGAAGACGGGGACCCACCGCACGCCACCCGCCGCCGGAAGAAAAGCTGCTCCCAAGCCATGTCCTCGGCCTTCTCCAAGGCCACGTGCCATCCACGCCGCAGCTGGTCCCAAGCACTTCCCGATCCAGACTGGACACCACCTACAACGCTTCCTAGAAGAAAAACAAACAACAAATTAATGAAAAGGGATTACAGACAAAAAGGAGAAACAAGAGAAAAGGTCAAAAATCTTCTCTCTCTCGGGGGCCTGAGGAAGGCCCAACCTTCCCTACATGCTGGGGAAAAACCCACCCACGGGCGAGGGAAGCCCACGCTTTCTCCCTTCCCCCCTGCACTGCCCCCCAACAGGCACGGCGAGCCCGAAGCAAACAAGGGGAGTGGAGCAGCCCAAGCCCTTCCTTCCCCGCAAAACAAAGCAGCCCGTGCACAGCTCCTGGAGCGCCACCTCTGCTCCTGCCATGGGGGCTTGTTTGTGTCGGGCTGGCTGCCCCAGCCCCAGCCCGGGGAACAGTGGGTGGTGGGGGCTGTTGGCAGGGCCAGGGGCCGACTCCCATTTCGTAAGCACCCCAGCCCATCCCGCCCGCCCCGCCGAAAAGCAGCTTGGCAGCCGGCTGAAGAATTAGTTGCACCCGCCCCAGCAAAGGGGGGAACCTTTGCTTCCCGGCCAGGCCGTGCAATGCCCAAATCTGGGAGCATCCCCCTGGGTGTGGACTCATCTGTAAATTCGCTGTGGAGCCTGGCTTTGAAGAAGGTGCCAGAATCAAAGCCCATCATCTTCAGCTTGCCGGTGGCCAGGTCGAGGAAGAGCTTGTCATCCTTGACGTCGTCCTCCATATCTCCAGACGCAGCAGCCCCACCTGGCACAGCTTCTCCAGGGGCTCCTTCTTCCCTGCGGCTGAGAGCAGGCTGTCAGTGCCCCGCCCAGGGCCCCGGCTGTCAGTGGAGCAGGACAAGCAAAAGCAGCTTGCACGGCGGCCACCAGTGCTGGGAAGAGCAGCTCAGCTCCAGCACAAGGGCTGCGTGTTCCCATCTGACGACCCCTGCGCAGCGATACAGGCAGGGCAAAAAAGCCTGCGCTTCTTGGCTTCTTCTTGCCAAGGCACGTGTGGAGCTGTAACTTACCGGCTCCCTGGATCAAAGTGTGCCTGTGGCTCTCTCCCTTCTTCTACGGATGGTGAATATCCTGCAGCCAAGGATCACACGACAGGTCTTCTAATGAGGGCCTGTCCAAGGAGTGCAGGGACAGACACCATCTGATGAGTTCCTTGCAGTCTGCGGGGAGAAACCAGAAAGCGCCGGTCAGTTGCAGAAGGCTCCTGTCCGCTTTGCCCCACTATTGCCATGCCCAGGCCATGCCATGGGGGCTCCAAGCTGTGCCTGAACTTTCCCATCCATTCTTTGTTTTGGAGGAGAGCAGGAGAGCGGGGCATGTGCCACCTCCTCGGCAGCTGCCAGAGCGGGATGCTCGTGAGCCCGCTGCTGTCTCCCAGCACTGCTATTCCCCCCGTGCCGCAGAGATGAGCATCCACCTTGAGAGAGCCGTTGTGGGAGCGACAGCTGGCCCCAGCTGATGTTCCGGCCCTTCGGGAACGGGTGCTGCCCGCAGACCATCTGGTGCAGCACGATGCCCAGGGACCAGACGGTAGCTGCCTCGCCGTAGTACCAGCCAAAGTGGTTCCATTCCGGGGGGGCTGTACGATGGTGTTCCTACGGAATAGAGAGGCAGTTCATTAGGGGGATGCTGCCTGCTCCCGGAGCCTCGCCCCAGCATCCCTGGGCACGCGGGGGCCGCACCAGTGGCACGCGGCGTGACCCGCTGCCCTCTCGCCAGCGCCTGTGACTTGGGGACAAACTGTGGGTTGTAAAAGAAGCCACCGGTGTCGCAAGAGGGCAGCGGAAGCCCCGGCAAGGCCCGAGCATTCCACGCAAAGGGAAAACCCGCTCAGTGCCGGGGGGGAAAAACCATGCCTTCACCCTCCCTGCCTGCATTGCCCCAAAAAACATTCTGAAGCCAAGGCAAACCAGGCAAGCTGAGCAGTCCAAGCCCTTTCTCGCCTGCACACCAAACCGGCGGGTGCACAGCTTCTGGCCCCGCCCTCTCTGCTACCCCCACCCACGGGTGTGTTTTTGTCACGCTGGCTGCCCCAGCCCCAGCGCCAGTCCTGGGCAGAGTGGCTGGCGAAGGCTGCCAGCAGCGCTGGAAGATGGCCCCCCGGCCACCCACACTCAAAAGCAACTGGGCTGAACACTCGGTCCTGGCATCAAAAGGGAGAATCCCCGCTGCCACAGCCAGGCTGGGCCGCGACATGCCGGCACCGGGAGCCTACCCCGGCGGGGACTCACCTGCAAAGCGGGTGTAGGCTGTGTCTTGCAGGTGGGTGCCACAGCCAAAGTCAATCAATTTGGCCTGGCCGGTGGCCAGGTCAACCAGGATGTTCTCTGGTTTCAGGTCCCTGTGAAGGACCCCGCAGCTGGTGCAGTGCCGCACGGCCTCCAGGACCTGGCGGAAGAGCTCCCGTGCCACCTCCTCTGACAGGAAGCCCCGCTCTCGAATAAAATGAAGCAGGTCCTGAGAGTGCTCCGGCCGCTCCATCACCAGCACCACGTTGTTGGGGAGCTCGAGCCACTCGAGGAGCTGCACCACACCAGGGAAGCCGGTGGACACCTTGTCCAGCAGCACGACCTCGAGTGGTGCGCTGGTGCCGTTGGGCTGCGGGAGGAGCACGATGCCGTCAGTGGGGCTGATGCCGTGCCAGGGCTCGGGAAGGCCCTCGCCCAGCCCGGGATGCTCTGCGCCCTCCGCTGCCCCCACGCCCGCTCTCCCCCGAGGCGTCCTGCCGCCTTCCACCCTCCCGGGCCTCGGCTTATCCCCGCCCGTCACGCCCCGGCTTCTCCCGCTGCCCACCACCCCCCTCCTCCCCCCGCTCACTCACCAGCTCGCCCCAATGACGGATGCGGTTCCGTGGCACCCGTTTGATGGCCACCTGCAAGCCAAGGGAAGCAGCGGGTTGAGCTCGCCGCCCGCCCTGCCGAGCCCCATCCTCCTTCTCCTGCGCCCTCCTCCTCCTCCGCCCCCCCTCCTCCTGCGCCCGCCGCCGGCCCCGCCACTCACCGGGGCGCCGTCCGAGAGCCGCGTCGCCGCGAACACGCTGCCGAAGCCGCCGCGCCCCAGCAGCGAGCCCACCCGGTAGCGCTCCGTCAGGCCCTGCTGCGCCTTCCCTGCCGGCGACACGCGGCTGTCAGCGCTCGGCCCGGCGCCAGAAACGGCCCGCGGCCGCTCCTCAACCGCCCCGGGCCGGGTATCCCCAGATGTTGCTTCTTTCGAAGGGGACACCGGCGGCTCGGGGGCGGGGGCCGCGCTGCCGAGCGGAAGAGCTCGGACCGGGCAAGACGCCGCGGACGCGGCGGGAGCGGCCGCGCCGTCTGTGTCCTCGGCGGGTCCCGGGAGGAGCCGGGGCCGGCGCCGGCGCCGGGGGCGGGGCCGGAGGCGGAGGCGGGCCTGGGGCCGGGGCCGGAGTCGGGCCAGCCGGAGCCAGAGGCTGGCAATGCTGCCCAAGAGGCAGGCACTGATGCCCGCCCAGCAGCGCCACCGCCAGTAGTGCAAGAGCCGGGCGGAGGCGAGACCGCGGCGGGACGCCCGGGGGCGGGGAGGGCGCAGCCCCGCCCGGGGCCGCGGGCGGGCCGGGCGCATGGCCCGGCCTGGCATGGGGAGAGGGAGGCCGCGGAAGGGGCGGAGGGAGTGGAGCACTGAAGGGAGAGCGGGACAGGGGATGCGGGACACTGGGAGAAGGAGAGGAGGAGCAGGAGAAGGAACGCGGAGGCTCTGGAGAACCGCTGCTTTTGTGTTGCTCTTCTGCTGCTGCCGCTGCTGCCGCTGCTGCCGCTGCCGCCGCTGCCGCTGAAGCGCTGGGAGCGTTTGTCCGCGTGTCCGTGTGTCTGTTGCCCGGGTGTCCGTTTTTCCGCCGCGCGCCCCGCGGCCGAGCCCCGCGCGCCCCGGGCCAGCACGGGCCGCTGCGCTCCGGGGCCGAAGCGGAGTCACGGAGCATCTCTTCCTCCCGCAGCCGCGCCACACGCACCGTCTTGTTTAGCTTCTTCTTCACCAGATTGTAACTCTTCCTTGCGGCAGTCTTGCAACTTGCCCCTGCTGCTCGCTCGCCCCGCGCCGCGGTCTCTTGCTCACGAGCAAGCAAAGCGCTGTCCGCACTTTTTGCCTGGAGCAGAGCAAAGTGCTGAATGAGGTGCCTGCCAGCGCCAGGCAGAGCCCGCCCCGTGGGAGGGCAGAGCAGGACGTGAGGAGGGAGACGTGCAGCCCCTGCGGGGCGCAGCGCTGCTCCCCGGCCGCTCGGCGTGGGCAGTGGGAGCGGCGGGGCCGTGCCCGGCGCGGTGCCCTCGTCGCCAGGGCTGTTGCTACTTTCTTGTCCGGTTCCAGGTGAAAATCGGAGACTGCCGATAGGAGGATTCAAGGAAAAGAATGGAAACACTCTTTTTGCCGAGTTCTGATGCCAGTCCAATAGAGCAGCTCAGCTCTCAGCTGTCTGCCTCCTCCCTGCCAATCCAGCACTTTCAGCCGGGAGCAAAGGCCCTCTCTGCAAAGAAACTGCAGGCTGGTTTCCTTCTCCTGCTGTTCATTGACACAGGTAGAAAAGCAGACTCGTTTGGATGCTGAGTCTGTCCAAACAGACAGTGAACTTTGCCATGTGAAGCCAAGACACGGAGTCTTGAGCCCTGCGACAGTGTCATGGGAATCACCTTTGTTGCTTCTGCTGTCTATTGTCACTGCTGAGGGTGCAGTCCCATGGGAGCACATGCCCTGTCTCTAGAAGCCAGAGCCGAGCAATGCACTGGGCTCTAAAATCTTCCATTGGCAGGCTTCTGGTGTCTCCAGCATTGCTTTCAAAGCCAAACAGGGAGAAGGCAAACTGTGTGTAGCTAATGATACTGTAGAGTGTCTCAAACTTGCTAAGTCCTAGGTCTTCTAGGTAAGATCAGTTTGGAATGACGGTGGGGTAGAACTAGTGCAAGACAGAAAAGGGGAGCCTAGAAGGGAAGCAATTAATAGTATACGGGAACATCTTGGGCTGTTTCTTTCCGTTTGCATGTCACTTCTGGGAAGCTGTTTTGCTTTTGCAAGAATCTTGCCCACAGTGATGTCTGCTCTTTCCAAGACCCTTTCCTGGAGACCTTGCTCGAGCTCCTGTCACAAGATGTGCCATCACGTGCAGCTTCTCTTGGCTTGCCACACTGTGTGTGCAGCACGACTCTTGCAGCAGAGCAGGACCAAGGTTTTGAGAGCTTGACAACTTGTCCTTTCTCCTCCTGGTGGACTAGCGAGTTGTGCGGTGGGTAAGGTTTCCGTAGTTACTGTTCTAGGCTAAGGAAACAGGAGGAGGGGGTAGCAGCAGTTGTTAGGCGGGCTGAATGGAGAGAAAGAATCTCCGGAGCCTGCAGCCAGAAGTGGAGAGCTGTGGGCTAATCCTTCCAAGCTCTCAGTGGACATCTTGCAAGTGACCTGGAATGTGAGAATGGTCTGACAGAGGCAGTTGGTTTCTGAGTTCAGCGTAGATGCTTGCACATCTGGTGCGTTGGTGTGCAAATCAAGAGTACAATCGGTTCATGGGAAGCACCAGAAGAAGCTGGAGCTCTCCGAGCAGATGACTGAAAGAATCTGCAAAGGAGAAATGTGGGAAATGACTTGGTGTACCTTGCCTGGAAGAAGGGTAGTTTTTTCTAATAATTCCTAATCCGTTCCCTTGGCTTTTGACTTTCTTAACAAGGCCGTTTGCATCGCCGATTCAGCACGAAGCCAGAGGCCCGGGCTTACGGAAGCGCGCCAAAGACTCCTCCGCAGTGACGCTCAGGTGGAAAGAGGAGCGGGGCGCCTGAGCAGCCTCCGGGGAAGCATCCAGCGAGGTGCAATTTGCGCCGTGCTGGGAGAGGAGGAGGGGGAGAAGGATGGGCCTTGCGTGGCAGCAGCAGCAAGTTTGGGCCGCAGGACATTGCGCCTGCGCCGCTGCCCCACAATGGGCGGGCGAGTCCCCGGGGCTGCGGCCCCGGCACCGCGTCCGCTGAGCTGCCGACGCTGCGGGAGCTCCCCGGGCTGGGCTGGGGTTCCCGCTGGGACTGGGCAGCAGGCTGTGCTCTCACCGTGGTCAGCAGCAGCGGGACGTGCCTCTGGACATCCACGTCTCCTGCTGCTGGGAAGAAGCAATGAAGCGAGTGCAGAAGTTCTGCTTCCTCTTTCTCCCGGTGGAGTTTTTCGTTTCATTCCACACTCCAGAGGCAATTTCTGTGCTGGCCTCTGTCAGCTGATTCTATTTCAAGAGCACCAGCAACAGGGCTGTGTTTGAGCGCTGTGAATGTGGCCTGTATGGCTTTCATTCTCCTCGCCTTAGTGCTCAGGGGTGGTGGGCATTCCAGTATCTGCTGATCCTTATGCCTGCGACAAAAAGACTGACTTCGCTGTCGTGAAAGCACCGTGGATAGCCCTGCTGGAGAGCGGCAGTTGCAGTTTGGCTGAAAAATGCAGGTGGCAGCCGGAAGAGGTGCCACAGCAGCCGTGGGGTTCAATTCACAAGGCAGAGGCAACAGCAGCCTCCTGACGGCGCATCACGGTGAATGGAGGGGTGCAGAAACCCGATCATTTCTTTCTCTGAAGTTTGCTTCAGGAATGTACAGGCAGGCTCTGAGGAACCAGGGCTGTTTGTGGGGGAGTGTTGTTGTGATCAAGAGATTCAATTAGAAAAAGAAGGTGTTATGCATTTTGAGTCTTGACTTCAGTGCTTAGTCAGAAAGACCCAGTAGAGTAAGAAAACACCGGGAACTTGCAACTGGGAGAACACAGAGCGTTTAGTTAGAAAGCAAGGACTATTCAGTCAAGGCAGGAGAGATGGAACAAAGTTTTTAAAAATGTAACAAGTAGCAGGTGCACAATAGTTTGCAGAAAGAAGTATTACACAAGCATTTCTCTTTGGGAGAAAAGTCTGATGTTGCTGTTAGGGAATTGATCACGACTATTATTGGTTAGCAAGCTTATGAACAATTTTACTATTGGCTATCCAGGCTCACGCTATTCTAAGCCGATGGTGAAAAGATTATAAAAGCTATCGACACTTTTAATAAACGTCTCTGGTTATAGCCCGACTGGCGACCGCATTTCTTTGATGCGTTGCACAAGCAACGTGACTGACACTTTCGCTCTCCGTGCTCGTTCCGCAGCCACGGGTACAAAGACATGATGGGAACCCTTGTGCAGACAGAGCCTTCTATCCCTGCAGAACGCAGCGCGGCGGGTGGGGGCGGTTGGCGGGCAGCGAGCCCCGGGCAGCAGGCGAGATCCGGCTCCGCACCTGCCGGGCCCTGCTAAGGCTCAATGCCGGCTCCTCTGCAACAGCAAAGACCTTGAGCCTTGTCAGTGCCCAGAGG